>NC_086449.1:792043158-792343158 GCF_028390025.1 Pseudophryne corroboree | reverse complement strand
GATCCTGTGTGATGCCGTGACCCCTGGTGTAGTAAAGTGCGCTGTCGCTTTGCAGCATCACTTTACTGCATTGGGGTCACATTGAGAATATGTGGGACCTGGCGCCCGGCAGCACTCACCGGAGCAGCGGACACCGGCTCCCTGGACAGGTGAGTATGCTTTTTTTTTGTTTTTACTAATTTTTTTTTTTTTTACACTCTGATGAACTTGTGTGTCCATTGGACTATGGGAGTAGCTCCTGTGTGTACACTGACATAGTTATGCAGCTTCAGTGCTTTGCACTCTGAACTGACATGCTGTGCTGGAAACACTCTGTGCTGTCTTTACACTGTGCCTGCATGTGGCTAATGAAACATGTTAGGTACATGAGGCCTGTGTGTCTGACACTTGTGTGCCTGTTCCATAACCTGTTGAAAACTGTGTGTACTATTGGCAATGGTAATGGCAGAGTGATAGTTTACACCAGCGAATCCCTCAAAGTCATGTGGATGTACCGATGTAATCACAGTTATGCACATACTGTACCAGACTCATAGCATGGAATGGAGTTTGAGAGGAGCATACAGACCACCAGTATGTAGCAGGACAGAATGCAAGCAGTGATTTGACTTGTGGAACACAGTATATCGCAGGGTCTCACTGAGCTAAGTGGAACACATCTATATCCCACTGTGGTGCTCTTTCACAGTGAGAATATGGGGCCGCACATGCATGCACAGAAGACCATGTGGCAGCCATCTTGGTTAAGAATTTGATGCCTCCCTGAAGGAGCATTGTGGAGACTGCTCAGAAGCACTCTCTGGATTTCAAAAGGTTTATCAAGTCTTTCAGAGAGATAAAGTGGAGAGAGATAACGTACCAAGTACCAAGCAATCAGCTCATAACTGTCATTTCACAGGCTGTGCTAAATAAATGACAGTAGAAGATTGGTTGGTACTTTATCTCTCTCCACATTCGCTCTTTCCAAGATTTGATCAAGACTCTCACACACACACACACACACACACACACACACACACACACACACACACACACACACACACTCACACACTCACTCACACAGCCAAATTGGTTCAGGGATCAGAGGATTTTTTTATTATAGAAGGAGAAGTATTGCAAGTTTAACTTGAACTATATGAGAAAGGTTAGCCTGCCTCAGTTTGCAGTTTTCACTATGCACCAGCCCATCAGGGAATGTCCTATTGTATGGTTCACCCCTGATTTACAGGTTAAAATAAGATTTTAAACCTACCGGTAAATCTTTTTCTCGTAGTCCGTAGAGGATGCTGGGGACTCCGTAAGGACCATGGGGATAGACGGGCTCCGCAGGAGACATGGGCACTTTAAGAAAGACTTTAGATCTGGGTGTGCACTGGCTCCTCCCTCGACGCCCCTCCTCCAGGCCTCAGTTAGAAAAACTGTGCCCAGAGGAGACGGACAGTACGAGGAAAGGATTTTTGTTAATCCAAGGGCAAGATTCATACCAGCCACACCAATCACACCGTATAACCTGTGATAAACTACCCAGTTAACAGTATGAACAACAACATAGCATCAGTTCCAAACCGATGCAACTAAAACATAACCCTTATTTAAGCAATAACTATATACAAGTATTGCAGAAGTAATCCGCACTTGGGACGGGCGCCCAGCATCCTCTACGGACTACGAGAAAAAGATTTACCGGTAGGTTTAAAATCTTATTTTCTCTTACGTCCTAGAGGATGCTGGGGACTCCGTAAGGACCATGGGGATTATACCAAAGCTCCCAAACGGGCGGGAGAGTGCGGATGACTCTGCAGCACCGACTGAGCAAACAGGAGGTCCTCCTCAGCCAGGGTATCAAACTTATAGAACTTTGCAAAGGTGTTTGACCCCGACCAAGTAGCAGCTCGGCACAGCTGTAGTGCCGAGACCACTCGGGCAGCCGCCCAAGAAGAGCACACTTTCCTAGTGGAATGGGCCTTGACCGATTTTGGTAACGGCAATCCAGCCGTAGAATGCGCTTGCTGAATCGTGTTACAGATCCAGCGAGCAATAATCTGCTTTGAAGCAGGGGCACCAATCTTGTTGGTCGCATACAGGATAAACAGTGCTTCTGTTTCTCTGACTCTAGCTGCTCTGGCCACGTAAATTTTCAAAGCCCTGACCACATCAAGGGACTCGGAATCCTCCAAGTCACGCGTAGCCACAGGCACCACAATAGGTTGGTTCATATGAAAGGATGAAACCACTTTTGGCAGGAATTGAGGACGGGTCCGCAATTCCGCTCTATCCATATGGAAAAACCAGATAGGGGCTTTTATGTGACAAAGCCGCCAATTCCGACACTCGCCTAGCCGAAGCCAAGGCTAATAACATGACCACCTTCTAAGTGAGATATTTCAACTCCACCGTTTGAAGTGGTTCAAACCAGTGTGACTTAAGGAAACTTAACACCACGTTAAGGTCCCAGGGCTCCACCGGAGGTACAAAAGGAGGCTGAAAATGCAGCACTCCCTTCACAAAAGACTGAACTTCTGGGAGAGAAGCCAATTCTTTTTGAAAGAAAATGGATAGGGCCGAAATCTGAACCTTAATGGAGCCTAAGTTTAGGCCCAAATTCACTCCAGTTTGTAGGAAGTGAAGGAAACGGCCCAGATGGAATTCTTCCGTAGGAGCATTCCTGGCCTCACACCAAGAAACATATTTTTTATACGGTGATAATGTTTAGATGTCACGTCCTTCCTAGCCTTTATCAGCGTAGGAATGACCTCATCCGGAATGCCTTTTTCCGCTAGGATCCGGTGTTCAACCGCCATGCCGTCAAACGCAGCCGCGGTAAGTCTTGGAACAGACATGGCCCCTGTTGCAAAAGGTCCTGTCTTAGAGGAAGAGGCCACGGATCTTCTGTACGCATTTCCTGCAGATCCGGATACCAGGTCCTTCGTGGCCAATCTGGAACAATGAGGATTGTTCTCACTCCTCTTTTTCTTATTATTCTCAACACCTTGGGTATGAGAGGAAGAGGATGAAATACATAGACTGACTGGAACACCCACGGTGTCACTAGGGCGTCTACCGCTACTGCCTGAGGGTCTCTTGACCTGGCGCAATACCACTGTAGCTTTTTGTTGAGGCGGGACGCCATCATGTCTATCTGTGGCAGTCCCCACCGACTTGCAATCTGTGTGAAGACTTCCTGATGAAGTCCCCACTCTCCAGGATGTAGGTCGTGTCTGCTGAGGACGTCTGCTTCCCAGTTGTCCACTCCCGGAATGAACACTGCTGACAGTGCGCTTACATGATTCTCCGCCAAGCGAAGAATTCTGGTGGCTTCCGCCATCGCCACTCTGCTCCTTGTGCCGCCATGGCGGTTTACATGAGCTACTGCGGTGACGTTGTCTGACTGAATCAGAACCGGTTGGTCGCGAAGTAAGGTCTCCGCTTGACTTAGGGCATTGTATATGGCCCTTACTTCCAAGATGTTGATGTGAAGACAAGCCTCTTGACTTGACCAAAGACCTTGGAAATTTCTTCCCTGTGTGACTGCTCCCCAACCTCGGAGGCTCGCGTCCGTGGACACCAGGATCCAGTCCTGAATGCCGAACCTGCGGCCCTCTAGAAGGTGAGCAATCTGCAGCCACCACAGGAGAGATACCCTGGCCCTGGGGGATAGGGTGATCAACTGATGAATATGTAGATGTGACCCGTACCACTTGTCCAGTAGGTCCCATTGGAAAGTCCTAGCATGGAACCTGCCGAAGGGAATGGCCTCGTATGATGCCACCATCTTTCCCAGGACTCGAGTGCAGTGATGCACTGACACCTGTCTTGGTTTCAATAGGTTCCTGACCAGAGTCATGAGTTCCTGGGCCTGCTCTATCTGAAGGTAAACCCATTTCTGGTCCGTATCCAGAATCATACCCAAGAAGGGCAGACGAGTCATAGGAACCAACTGTGACTTTGGGATATTGAGAATCCAGCCGTGTTGCTGTGACACCTTCAGCGAAAGTGACACGCTGTTTAACAACTGCTCTTTTGATCTCGCCCTTATTAGGAGATTGTCCAAGTATGGGATAATTGTGACTCCTTGCTTGCGTAGGAGCACCATCATTTCCGCCAATTACCCTGAAATTCGTAATGACAATACTGTACCGCAATTCTCAGGTACGCCTGATGGAGTGGATTAATGGGAACATGAAGGTATGCAGCCTTTATGTCTAGATACACCATAAAATCCCCCCCTTCCAGGCTGGCGATGATCGCTCTGAGCGATTCCACTTTTAATTTGAACCTTTTCAAGTATAGGATCAGAGATTTTAATTTTAAAATAGGTCTGACCGAACAGTACGGTTTCGGGACTACAGCCAAGGTTGAGTAATATCCCCTTGCAGGAGGGGAACCTTGAGCACCACCTGTTGGAGATACAATGTGTGAATTGTATTTAATATTATCTCCCTTTCTGGGGGAGAAGCCGGTAGGTCCGATAAGGAAAACCGGCGAGGAGGCACCTCTTCGAATTCAGCTTGTAACCCTGAGAAACAATTTTTATTGCCCAGGGATCCACTTGTGAGTAAACTCAGATGTGGCTGAAGATTCGAAGACGTGCTCCCACTGGGGCGGACTCCCTTAGCGTAGCCCCAGCGTCATGCGGTGGATTTAGTAGAGGCCGGGGAGGACTTCTGTTCCTGGGAACTAGCTGTGCCCTGTGCCCTTACCTCTGGTAAGAAAGGACGCTCCTCGTACTTTTTTGTTTTTCTGCGAACGAAAGGACTGCATTTGATAATGTCGTGCTTTCTTAGGCTGTGAGGGAATATAAGGCAAAAGATCAGAATTACCAGCTATAGCTGTGGAGACCAGGTCCGAGAGCCCTTCTCCACACAATTCCTCAGCCTTGTAAGGTAAAACCTCCATATGCCTCTTTTAGTCGGCATCACCTGTCCATTGCATGTTCCACAGGACACGTCTAGCAGAAATCGACATAGCGTTGACTCTAGAACTCAGTAGACCAATGTCTCTTTTGGCATGTCTTATATATAAGACAGCATCTTTTATATATATAAATATTTATAGAAAAAGAAAAAGGCAAATGGAGCACTCACCAGTCTTTGCATAGGTGTAGATATCAAATTGAAATTTTATTTCTCCAGACAGCTTGAATAACACAGCATGACTGTTTGCTACAGTCCAATATCTTTGAAAAAAGCCCAAACGTTTTCGGCCATATCCAGACCGTCATCAGGGGACACAGAAAACATCAGAGAGCTGTCACATCATATTTAAAACATCAGCAGCCTAACTGACCATGCCTCACCGGCTCCCTAAATACCCATCATTCAAAAAAAACGCGCCTAAATTGCGTCATTTTGTGGGCGGAGTCAGCCCTGTATATTCGTAATTATGCATATGAACAACCACATATTTAATACATATAAATATTAGTGCAGATCACCCATCTCATAATAGTATCACCAATCCCAACAGGAGTCTCAATATTATGAAATATACCTAAGTGAAGATCGTAGTGGTTGCATAGCAACCACTACCCAGCTGCCCCTTCTCTATCAGCCGCCAAACGGGACCTAAACGGAAGTGACGTATCGGAATGGTCGCCTAGCAACCTTCCGAGCGTCACTCTACAAGTGATATAGTGCAGACGACCGCCTGGGCGGAAATGACGTCTCGGGCTGGTTGCCAGGCAACCCTCCGAGCTTCACCACACGGCCTATGATAATGATATGAATCACTGGTTGCCAGGAGACCCTCCGGGCGACTCACCGCATAGGTTACCTATGGTTGCCACGCAACCAGGCATAGACGGGCGGAACTATAATCGCCTGCTGGCGAAACCAGCCCGAGACGTCATTTCCGCCCAGGCGGTCGTCTGCACTATATCACTTGTAGAGTGACGCTCGGAAGGTTGCTAGGCGACCATTCCGATACGTCACTTCCGTTTAGGTCCCGTTTGGCGGCTGATAGAGAAGGGGCAGCTGGGTAGTGGTTGCTATGCAACCACTACGATCTTCACTTAGGTATATTTTATAATATTGAGACTCCTGTTGGGATTGGTGATACTATTATGAGATGGGTGATCTGCACTAATATTTATATGTATTAAATATGTGGTTGTTCATATGCATAATTACGAATATACAGGGCTGACTCCGCCCACAAAATGACGCAATTTAGGCGCGTTTTTTTTGAATGATGGGTATTTAGGGAGCCGGTGAGGCATGGTCAGTTAGGCTGCTGATGTTTTAAATATGATGTGACAGCTCTCTGATGTTTTCTGTGTCCCCTGATGACGGTCTGGATATGGCCGAAAACGTTTGGGCTTTTTTCAAAGATATTGGACTGTAGCAAACAGTCATGCTGTGTTATTCAAGCTGTCTGGAGAAATAAAATTTCAATTTGATATCTACACCTATGCAAAGACTGGTGAGTGCTCCATTTGCCTTTTTCTTTAATTGGATTCTCTGGAGGGAATTCATGGATGACACCCCAGCTGTTGTATTGAAGATATAACGTGAGTGCGACTTGTTCTTCTATATATAAAGAAATTAGGATCCTGATTGTGGACTGTTTTCTTGGCCTGCACCCGTGGACATTTATATAATTATATCTATATATTATGCCGTTTTTTGACCGTTTAGTGGTCGACTCCGACATGACATTTTATTGTCATTTTTAATTAATTGATTTTTTTGTCAGTGCACTGGTCCTATATTTCTCTTTGGTGTCATTCCACAGCAGGATATGTCAATAGGATTATCTCTAGATATGCATGTCTAGTTTAGCTTTATGTATGTTCATTTATTTTTGTTTTCCTGCATTTATCTTCCTTCCTTAATTCAGCTACAATACTTGACTGTATTTGTTTGATCAAGTCTGGTTTTGCACAATGTCTCAATCTGAAGTTGTTTTGTTTGATGAGGAATTATTATCAGCTGCTGAAAATCAGCTAGTATCACTGACTGATGATGATGCCGAAAAGGTATATTTTGATCATTTTGAATTTACCAGGCTCCCTGATGAGAAACCTATTGATTTGATGCATAAAATCATACGCCTCAAAAGAAGGGAAACAGAATTGACATTACATGGTCAGTTCTTATCAGAATATCACAGGTCCAAGAGAATTCCTAGAGGATTCCGCATCACTAATACGCCAACTATTGGTAGAACCAATGCTGTGTTTTGCAGCAAGTGGTGCGGGGTCCTCAACAAATGTTCCTTGGACCTGATCCTCCTAGTTATTGAGGAGGTCGGTATTGAACTTGTGAAGGTTCGTGATGAAATCACGAAATTTGAAAAATCTAATTTAACGACTTTGAAAAATGACAAGACTGACAATTGGTGTGAAAAAATCCAGACACAAATAAATACATACAGGGAGGAGTTGGTCTCTTTTAAGAGAAAAAAATTGCAGACTGTAACTACTGACTACGCCACACATAATGTGTATAGATGGCTTTCTGGTAATCCCAGTGGAGGTAGGAGACAGAGGGCATATCGTCCACAGAAATATAGGAATAAACTTGGATTAGAGTCATCGACATCACAGTCGGCATCTGACTCCGAACCTAATGCACCACTCCCACCAAGTGGTTTTTTAGGTCCACGAAGGAGACGGGCGGGCACACCTGGAAACCAGGTAGACCACACCCGCGGAGGGGGGGATTCAGGCGGAAGAAACAGGAGGAGGTAGAATCAGGATGTGTATTCAATTTATCCAATCATGTTTTGTCTAAGGCTGAAGGTTCCCTTTTGGCCCTGGGATTAAGTTTTGTGCCTTCTTCCAGGCATGATGAGTTTAATTTTGCTGTGGATCATTATAAGTTTGGGAGGAAGTTAAGATTACGGGATTTTTTTATGGATAAAGATGAGACTGGTCGTTTTGAACAGACGGGTTCTCAATTTTTGAAACCAAGCCTTTTTGATCCACAGACTAATAACGCAAGTATACGTACTTTCCTGAGGATGACAGAACATGATTGTAAGGAGTCTAAGGTTAAGAGGGTTTTTGATAACCTTAATTTCCAACAGAGACAGGCCCTTAAATCTTTGAGGGATAATGATACCATTGTGATCCGCCCTGCGGATAAGGGCGGGGCAATTGTCATCCAGGATGCAGTTGATTATGACAAAGAAATTAAACGCCAGTTGGCGGATGTGACAACTTATACCAAGTGTAGCATTAATCCTATGCCAGGTATAAAAAGACGAATAGATCAGGTCATGGATATGGCCATTCAGAATGGTTGGCTCACTGAACAAGTTGCTTCGTACTTAAAGGTAGAGTTTCCGATCTGCCCATTGATTTATACACTGCCTAAGGTCCACAAGTCATTGGTGGACCCCCCTGGCAGGCCTATCATCTCTGCCAGGGGTTCCCTTTTGCAGCCCTTAGCTATTTTTGTGGATAGTTTCCTACAAGAACTTATCCCTCACATCCCGAGTTATCTCCGAGATACGAGTGACTTCTTGGACAATATTCTTGCGTTTAAAGATCTTAGTGAAAATATGCTTTTTGTGACCATGGATGTATCATCTTTATATACTATCATTCCCCATACAGAAGGGATTGAGGCAGTTAGAAAATTGATGATCATTCATGGCAACATGCATCTTCCATGTGAATTCATTCTGGAGTTACTTGAGCTAATTTTGATACATAACCATTTTACTTATCAGGGTAATTACTACCTTCAATGCTCGGGGACCGCGATGGGGTCTAATGTGGCCCCGATGTATGCTGGTATTTTCATGCATGACTATGAGTCTAATAACATCTACCCTAAATTTGGCAATAAGATCGCCTATTATAAGAGATTTATAGATGACATATTCCTGCTGTGGAGTGGCACCAGGGAGGAATTTCATTCTATGTTGAATGAACTCAACAATTTAGATTCCACGGTTCGTTTCACTGGGGTTTGTGAATATGATTCCATAAATTTTTTGGATGTGACTGTATTCCGGAATGGAATGGAACTGGGTTCTACATTGTACAGGAAAGAAACCGATAGAAACACCTTCCTGCATGCGACCAGTAAACATCCGCCCTCTCTTAAATCAAGCCTCCCTATTTCTCAATTTATGAGGGTTTTACGGAATAACACTAACCCTGATACCGCAGAAGTTCAAATCAGAGAGATGAAAGAACGCTTCCTTGAAAGGGGATACACAAAGACCACAGTGGAGAGCTGTCTCATTAAGGCAAAACGTAAGGTTCATCAGAAATGCAACCAGGGACAGAACCGGATGATATTTGTGACACAATATGATGATATGTCTCCGGTTATCTCTAAAACCCTGAAGAAGCATTGGCCACTTATCAGATCTGACCCGAAATTTAAGGGTACTCTGGAGAATCCACCAATGATGGCTTACAGACGTGGTAGAAACCTGAAGCAGATCCTTATGCAACCTGCCCGGCGTCTTAATGCCAAGGAAAGCAGTACATGGCTGAACTCTCAGAAGCCAGGTTGCTTCAGATGCGTTGGTTGTGTGACGTGCCGCTCGCTGCTGCCAGGCACTTCTTTCCCACACCCTCACACTGGAAAAGTGATCAACATCAGATATAAGCTTCACTGTAGGTTAAGCCATGTGGTCTATATGCTTTTATGTCCATGTGGCCTGGCATACGTTGGGATGACGACCTGTACCTTCAGAGAACGAATGGCAAACCACAGGAGCTCGATTCACCAGGCAATTATATCTGGCTCATCTGATAAACCGGTGGCACAGCACTTCTTAAAAGCGGGACATCAGGGCTCAGCACTTAGGTGTCGTATAATTGATTGGGTTCCGGAACCCGAGAGGGGCGGAGACCGTGCCCTTATACTGAGAAAATTGGAGGCGAGATGGATTTTTAGATTGGGAACTCTAGCCCCCAACGGATTAAATGAGAATAATCACCTTGGGATTTTTCTTAGATAAAGAAGAGGGGCTTTTTGCCCTTTATGACCAGTGCACTGTAAAGTGTTAATTAAAGACACTTTATTTTTAATAGATGTCCATATATGCATGTTTAGACGCATGCATATGTGCACTCATGTTTATGTATTTATGTTGTATGTTGATGTTTGTCATGATAGAGTATTGTCCACACCTCATTGGCTCCTTACTGCCCACATTTTCATTTTTTACTTTTATTATTATCTTTATTTTTGTTTTTTGGAACAACCCTATTGATCATCCTTAAAACTAGTATGTGGATCCCTATATATATATACATATAGTTCCTGTCCCATATTACTATAAGCATGTCTTTATATAAAGTGGTTTCCCCTGCCAGCAGGCGATTATAGTTCCGCCCGTCTATGCCTGGTTGCGTGGCAACCATAGGTAACCTATGCGGTGAGTCGCCCGGAGGGTCTCCTGGCAACCAGTGATTCATATCATTATCATAGGCCGTGTGGTGAAGCTCGGAGGGTTGCCTGGCAACCAGCCCGAGACGTCATTTCCGCCCAGGCGGTCGTCTGCACTATATCACTTGTAGAGTGACGCTCGGAAGGTTGCTAGGCGACCATTCCGATACGTCACTTCCGTTTAGGTCCCGTTTGGCGGCTGATAGAGAAGGGGCAGCTGGGTAGTGGTTGCTATGCAACCACTACGATCTTCACTTAGGTATATTTTATAATATTGAGACTCCTGTTGGGATTGGTGATACTATTATGAGATGGGTGATCTGCACTAATATTTATATGTATTAAATATGTGGTTGTTCATATGCATAATTACGAATATACAGGGCTGACTCCGCCCACAAAATGACGCAATTTAGGCGCGTTTTTTTTGAATGATGGGTATTTAGGGAGCCGGTGAGGCATGGTCAGTTAGGCTGCTGATGTTTTAAATATGATGTGACAGCTCTCTGATGTTTTCTGTGTCCCCTGATGACGGTCTGGATATGGCCGAAAACGTTTGGGCTTTTTTCAAAGATATTGGACTGTAGCAAACAGTCATGCTGTGTTATTCAAGCTGTCTGGAGAAATAAAATTTCAATTTGATATCTACACCTATGCAAAGACTGGTGAGTGCTCCATTTGCCTTTTTCTTTAATTGGATTCTCTGGAGGGAATTCATGGATGACACCCCAGCTGTTGTATTGAAGATATAACGTGAGTGCGACTTGTTCTTCTATATATATATTTATATATATATATATCCTAGGGTCAATAACCTGGTATCCTTATCTAGGGTTTCAATCTCCGCTGATAAGGTATCTGTCCACGCTGCTACAGCGCTATAAACCCATGCCGACACAATCGCCGGTCTGAGTAGTGTACCAGAATGTGTGTAAATGGACTTCAAAGTACTTTTACTGCATGCTATCTGCAGGATCCCTGAGGATACTACCTTTTGGGTAAACGTGTCAATGCCTTGTCCACCCTAGGGGAAGATTCCCATCGTATCCTGGCCCTAGCAGGGAAAGGATACGCCATGAGAATTCTTTTTGGGAATCTGCAGTTTCTTGTCTGGAGATTCCCGCTCTTTTTCTTCATGAGAGAGGGGGAATTTACCTCAGCTTTCTTCCCCTTAAACATGTGTACCCTCGTGTCAGGGACAGATGAGTCATCAGTGACATGCAAAACATCTTTTCTTTTCTGCCAGTTTTGGCTGTAACTTTGCATTATTGTAGTCGACACTGGAGTCAGACTCCGTGTCAGTATCAGTGTCTATTATTTTGGATAGTGTGCGTTTTGAGACTTTGAAGGTCCCTGCGACATAGGGACAGACATGGGTAGATTCCCTGTCTGTTCTCTAATCTTTTGTGCAATAAATTTACCTTAGCACTTAATTCCACATATCCAGTCAGGTGTCGGCGTTGTCGACGGAGACACCACACATACACATTTGCTCCATTTCCTTCTTAGGAGAGCCTTTTACCTCAGACATGTCGACACACGCGTACCGACACACCACACACTCAGGGAACCCTCTTATCTGAAGACAGTTCCCCCACAAGGCCCTTTGGAGAGACAGAGAGAGAGTATGCCAGCACACACCCCAGCGCTATATGACCCAGGAAAAAAACACAGTAAATTAATGTTTTACCCAGTAGCGCTGTTATATATTATCTGCGCCGAATTATGTGCCCCCCCTCTTCTTTAAAACCCTCTTTTCTACCATGGTATAAGCAGGGGAGAGTCCGGAGAGCTTCCTCTCAGCGGTGCTGTGAAGAAAAAATGGCGCTGGTGAGTGCTGAGGGAGAAGCCCCGCCCCCTCGACGGCGGGCTTCTGTCCCGCTCAAATATACTGTACACTGGCTGGGGCTCTTTATATATACAGTGGTTAGCTGTATATATCCTATTTTGCCAGAAAAGAAGTTTACATGCTGCCCAGGGCGCCCCCCCCCCCCCCTGCGCCCTGCACCCTTACAGTGACTGCCGTGTGTGAGGTGTATGGGAGCAATGACGCACAGCTGCAGTGCTGTGCGTTACCTCAGTGAAGATCATGAAGTCTTCTGCCACCTCTAAAGTCTTCTTTACTTCTCATACTCACCCGGCTTCTATCTTCCGGACCTGTGTTCTGACTCCCTCTGGAGCTAATGGTGTCCAGTAGCCTAAGAAGCAGAGCCTTGAAACTCACAGAAGTAGGTCTGCTTCTCTCCCCTCAGTCCCTCGATGCAGGGAGTCTGTTGCCAGCAGTGCTCCCTGAAAATAAAAAAACTAACAAATATACTTTCTGTCAGGAAACTCAGGAGAGCTCCCTGAAAAGCACCCAGTCTCCTCTGGGCACAGTAGTAAACTGAGGTCTGGAGGAGGGGCATAGAGGGAGAAGCCAGTGCACACCCAGATCTAAAGTCTTTCTTAAAGTGCCCATGTCTCCTGCGGAGCCTGTCTATCCCCATGGTCCTTACGGAGTCCCCAGCATCCTCTAGGACGTAAGAGAAAGAAAGTTTAAATGAATGAAACAATCTTCAGCTCAATACAAGGCAATGGGGTATCTATAATGAGTGCATATAATGGCTTATTTATAGTGGGTACAGTGTGCGCAGCGCACACGGGCCCCCTGGGGTCCAGGGGAGCCCACACTGAACACCCCGCACCCATTATTTTTAATACTTACCCTCCGGAGTCCTGCTTCGAAACAGCAGCGCTGCAGAAATCACTGGGAAAATGGGCGCTGCACCATTTTCCCGGAGATCTGCGCATACGCTTTAGACTCTGGGACAGCGGTAGGGTCCCCTAGGAACCCTAGAGTCCAGAGCTACAGCGCTGCCACCGGCTAGAGAGGAGGGGACCCAGACAGAGCCTGCATACAGGCCTCCTCTCCTCTAGAAACACTTCTGGTGCAGGGTGTGCAGTTCTCACAGCCACAAAGTAAATGGCGGGCCGCACCTGCACATCTTGCACCGATTGCATTTGCTTACCTGGAACGTCCAAGCCAGAAAAAAAGGTAAATGCGGAAAGAAACCCATAGGCTCCCTCCCAGGAGTGAAAACAAATGATGTGTATTGTTTAACATATAGTAAATGCCAAACAGCAAACAAATGGCCCAAAACATCAATTGACAATTTCAGATGACATTTTTGAAGAAAAGAAAAAAATTGTCAATTAAAGGAATAAGGATAAATTGGTTAGTGCATATTTAATGGTTGAAAATTATGAAGCAATTTTCACTATATAGATAGATCACATTGCTAAACAATGGAATCATCACAGATTACGGTTGCCGTTACGGTCACTGCTAGGGTCAGGATTACCCTTAGGGTTAGTGTTACATTAGATTTATGGTTAAAACTAAAAACAGATTGTTGACATTTTAACAATGTTGACGTTACATCAGTGTTGATATGCTGAATGCTGACATGATTCATGTCAACACCATGACCAATAACTGCATTACAACCATGTCAACATGCTCATGGTGACCTAATGAATGTTGACACTGAATGCCGACATAATATACCACAATCCAACCACATAGCTTATTTTTATGTTTGTCTGCAGCATCAGAAAAAAACATCCCTAAAATTTAAATGACTGGTACAATGTGCTTATTTTCTAGCACAGATGATATATGAGAGAGGTTTTGGTTGCTGACCAGTAGGGCGGTGGGAAGAAGGCCATGGGGCAACAAGAGCAGTGACGGAGTACAAAATATAAACCAGACTTTAACATTTAGTTTCTCAAAATTACTTTGTTCAACCTGCAACATAAATAAATGAATAAATATGTACTTTGCTAAACTCTGCCTAAAAACGACACTGGCTCGTATACCTCCCAACTTTCCTATTTGATGATGCGGGACACTGCGCACGATTGCGGCCAAATGGGGGCACAGCATCTGGAAAAGGGGGCAGAGCCTCGCTACACCCTCAGTCACGTCACTGTGTAGGCATGCACAGTACTCTCTGAGATGCTGGGCTGCCCCCAGGATCCCCCTACACTGTGAATCAATACTCTGCTATGCGGAGCAGTGGTGTGTGCTCCCCTCAACTCTTACCACCACCACTGCGGGACACTGCTGCCCACGGGTGGGCCAGTCCCAGAAAAATGGGACCGTCTTGCTGAATGTGGGGCAGTTGGGACATTCGGGTTGCTCAGTGGTCAGAATGTGCGACCGATGTGTGTCACTTATGTGCCGGAGCAGCGGAGATGCAACATTGGTAGTGGGCGCCTCTGTGAGTCATTAGCATATTTTCCCGCGTCCACAGCGAATGAAATCACGGCTGCGCAGGCATCTACCTGCAACTCTGAATCAGGCCTGCAGTGCCATCATTTAGTTCGGCATAACAACAAAAGAAACTACTCTTCAGCGCCTCAAACAAATCAATCATTTAAATAAAACCAACAAATTAAGGTACAACGGGCTCCTGAGACACTGCGCTTGCCACACCTGTGAGATGGATTGGAAGACTATAGAGCAAGAAAAGTGGCTGCGCTGTGTGTCAGCAGCTATATAAAATAGAGAGCACAACGTATAAAATTTAAAGAATTTATTCTCTTAATCAATATAGTTATAAAACATGTAGGTTAATAATACACCTATATCTGTCTCAGGTGATATAAAGGTTCAGCCGTGTGATAAAAATGGCTATCCAATATATTAAATCCTAATTGTGCAATAGGGAGGGAACAGGAGAATTTGTAGATGTAGTTCCAGATAAATGTAAACATATACTACCTCTCCGGCAAGGGCTGGTATAAACTTGGCCGGGCGTCCCCGGCTAGTGAGGTACCTTTGATAAAGTCACGTGATCGTGACGAAACACGTCAGGACCCTGCCTTCCATACACCTGGTCCAGGTGAATTAATCCTGTGCAATCCACACAGCTTCTCTTCCATCCAGCTGACCGGCTGACCGCGGCAAGAAACCGCCTTTGACTCTCCGACAGCAGCTTGCTATCACCGCCAGCCAGCGATCATGAGAACAGGAGACGACCGCACATTTCCTCCTGGCGGCAGGTACTCAGCATTGGGTTACCCACCTTTCCGCTCCGCTGTGCAATCACATTGTGCATTTCAGCAGCTTGCTTCATCGCCGGCTGGCGATCAGGAATACAGGAGACGATTATACATCTCTTTCTATTGGGAGGTGCTCGGCACTGGGCACCGCAATACTCCTCTCCTCTGTGCAGAACATCGGGCAACGCAGGACTCACTAGCCGGGGACGCCCGGCCAAGTTTATACCAGCCCTTGCCGGAGAGGTAGTATATGTTTACATTTATCTGGAACTACATTTACAAATTCTCCTGTTCCCTCCCTATTGCACAATTAGGATTTAATATATTGGATAGCCATTTTTATCACACGGCTGAACCTTTATATCACCTGAGACAGATATAGATGTATTATTAACCTACATGTTTTATAACTATATTGATTAAGAGAATAAATTCTTTACATTTTATACTTTGTGCTCTCTATTTTATATAGCTGCTGACACACAGCGCAGCCACTTTTCTTGCGCTATTTAGTTCGGCATACCTTTAAGAGAGAGGTGGGTGGCAGTGGGGATGGCAGGGAGAACCTGAGTAGGGAATATCCCACGCGATAAATCTCTATATGACTTGTGGGAGAAAGCCTGCACATAAACAGGATATACTGACTGTGCACTGTGTTAGCCAGCAGAGGAAAGAGGAAGCTCGGCTTCCTTACTTTACTGCTGAGTCTAAAACAAAGAGGATATAGAGATGTGTATGAGCCAAACCTGCATGTCACAGAGCGCAGCCGCCCTGTACACATGTATATTGTCATGAATACACAGTATTCACCAATACAGACATATTCGGTAAAGTACTATTTTATGCAATCAAGTAATTTTTCACATACTGGGCTCAGTTGAGCTGTTGGCGGCCCTGCCAGTGTATTCTATAAAATTATAGGCAGAAGCTGATTGGTTTATGAGCAACACTTCCACCCTGGGCCGCAACTAGTGTTATGTAAGCTGTGCCGTCACCGTCGCTGCCCGGCACACACCCTGCAGCCTGCAGAGCTACCTGTAGTGTCCTTAGGATGCTCCAGACAGTGCTCTACATCCTAGTGCTGTGCCCACAATGTCTTCTCTCCAGGAGAAGCCCGGAGAGGAGACACTGCAGGAGACTTCAAGGGGCGGGGGCGGGCTATGACATCATTAGGCCCCGCCCCCACATTGGGAAACTCGCCTATACAGGAGTTTATCTCTTCATCCTGCCCGCATCACTAGGGTGCGAGCAGGATGCGGGAGACCTGCCTACTGTTCTGGGGGTGCCCCAAAAAACGGGAGCCTCCCGCAGCTTCCGGCAGAGTAGGCAAGTATGCCACAAGGTGTGACATCATAATATTACCAATTGGGGGGTGGAGGCAGCACAAGGCTGCATAGATCCCTGCTCTGGCCCAGCCGGTCCCATTTCCCCCATAATTTCATATAGTGCTGTTAATAGCAACAACAACAAAAATCGTACATTTTTAATAAAAATATATTTTTTTTTACATTTACACAATTAGGCACATCGTTACAATACTTACAAACTACAATGTAGATGGGTGTCTGCACGCAGCCATAGAGTTTTGGGGGCGCATGCAGGGAGAAGTGTATTGGAAATGTGGAGGGTTCCTCGGCAGTGACACAGAGGTGTCGTATTGTACGCACGGAGATGGCCCGTCTTATAGGCGCGTTATGGGAAGGGGCTCCGCCATATCTGTGAAAGTAGCTGCGTACAAAGAGACTGCCCACATCAGTGGCAAACGCAGGATTTCTAAAGGGGGGTTTCCAAATGCTATCCACAATCTCCCACTCTGCAGATCATGGAATACAGCATTAATATTTAACACTATAGATGGTCTATAGTATAGTGTAGGCTGTATTAAACATATTTACATAATATAAATAAGTGGCCAGGAAAAGGTTAAATATGCTATAATAAATAAATATACAAATATAATAGAACCAGTACTGCACTTTCTAAGCACACATTCTCCCACCTCATGGTAAGGTAAGGCACCTTTCTCTTCTTCCTGGTAGCTACTCTCTGGTCCAGGTCACTCATTGAGGACTCACATCCACACACACCGCAATTTGGTAGAAGCTGCTACCACTGGGCACTTGCAGCAACTATGTTCTGTCCCTTAAACTGCATGATGTGGTGGCAGCTGTAGGAATCATATTATATACCATTGCTATTGTTGTCATAATTTGAGCCACTTGCCAAGAGGAGGGGGGTTTCTGGGCAACCAGAAACCCCTCCTGCGTTTGCCTATGCACATAGGAGGACATACATGGATGGAGCAAATGCACCAATCTCAGGGCTGCTGCAAGTTTTGATGGTGCGACTGATTGTGGACGTCCCCGTCCTCGCACATTGGGACATAAGGATGTACAAAGGGGAAGGACTGTATCTGTATTTTAAAGTCGCAGATAGGTAACCGCCAATAGACAAAGCTGCGGCTACTACTGCATGTCCAACTCAGAATCAGGCCCTAAGCGTGGTCTTGAGCCGGGGTGGATTTAGGGGTCATTGCGTCCCTAGATACAATAGTAACAGCTGCCCCCCTCTGCCTAATTTTATTATTATCATTGATTGATTATAAGCAGTAATTTGATGATTGGCAATTTAATATAATAATGAAAAAGCCATGAACTATGATATTTTGTTTTAATTTTTTTTTCCAAAATGTTTTGATTTGAGTTTTAACATTTTAATTACAATAGCAATATATATTACAATCGCAATATCAAGTAAATACATGACATTCTAGACCAGAGGTTCTCAAACTCGGTCCTCATTACCCCACACAGTGCATGTTTTGCAGGTCTCCTCACAGAATCGCAAGTGAAATAATTAGCTCCACCTGTGGACCTTTTAAAATGTGTCAGTGAGTAATTAATACACCTGTGCACCTGCTGGGTTACCTGCAAAACATGCACCGTGTGGGGTCCTGAGGACCGAGTTTGAGAACCTCTGTTCTAGACCAAAACATAAAGTAATTTACTGTTCAACATAAATGTCACAGAAATATCAGTATTTTGTATATCAAGTATACATATGTACGCGGAAGACAAATTATTAGCAGTCTCCCAAAAGGATAAAACTGTGAAAAAGGAAAAAAAAAAAGGAATAGGGAAATAATTGAAATAAAAGAGAAAAAAGAAGAGAGAGAGAAAGAAAAGATGAGGAATCGCCTGCAGCCCAGTAATTCCCTGTATATAATACAGGGTAACTATCAACTAAATTGTATAGGAGGATCGGATAAAAATACTTTAGTCTCATACAGTGTCGTACTGGGGCATGTAGGGCCCACCTGGGGAATGCAGTGGTAGGGGCCCATGTTTAGGGGTGTGGTCAGTCTGCATAGGGGGTGTGGCCTGCCACCGAATTGGTTTGACTAACCATTATAGAGTGCAACGTCTGGGCCCCTTCATAAATATATACAGTCAATTCAGCTGCTGCATGCCTGATAATGTACCAGATTAATAACAGCAATGCACTGTAGAAAATACACCATAGTCCAGTATAAGGTAACATATGTATAATGTATAATTCAAGTGCACAGTCTGGAACCCGATCCCTAGTGCAGGAGGTGGGCCACCAGGCAGTGGGGCCCACCGGTGGTTTCCCCTGTACCCCAAAGAATTTCTCAATGCGTTGTTCTTTATGTAATGAGGTCTCCATCCAATCCATCTTGAATACATAAAAAAGCTTTTCTCAGAACATTTTTAATGAAGGAGGGGAGCGGTGTATCCATTGCTGAAGGATAAATTTTTTCGCCACAGCCGAGAGAATTTGGAGTCATTTACGACAACCTGGCGATATTCTAGAGGTTGTTGTCGATATGTCAAAAGTGGCCCACTCTGGAGATAGTGGTAAATCCCATAGACAGTGGTAAAGAGTAGCATCAGGTCGGGCACATTTTAAACAAGTTGATCTGGACGACATTCCTATAAGATGGCAGCAGGAAGGTGACAAATAACCCCTATAAAAAATTTTGAAAAACATTTCTTGATACATAATAAGACACGATTAGAGTATAAGGGGGAAATTCAAATGTTTGAAAAGTCGGTTGGGTGTCTGTTTTTTCCTGTCTATAAGGTAGGAAAAAACAGACACCCAACTGATTTTTCAAACATTTGAATTCCCCCCTAAGAGCGCTTTTAGAATGATCAATTCGGTAAGACTAGGAAAGTGCCTCAGCCACCAAGTTATGCCAGTTTCATAGTGTCCCTCATAATACGGGATTCACAATATTTTATAAAACACAGCGATGGCTCCCTTAAGGTGGATACACACTGATAGATATATCTGCAGATCAGTTGATCGGCAGATATATCTATGGACGGATCAGGCAGTGTGCTGTGCATACACACTGCCCGATCCGTTGGGGACTGACGTCATGAACTGCCCGCCCACACACGCCCGCCCTGTTCAGCTGTCAATCACCGCTGGCCGCCGCAGCATGTGTACGGATGGCTGACTGGTTGCCCGTACACACACAGCGATGCGCCAATATATCAGTAGACAGGGTCGGACTGGCCCACAGGGGTACCAGGGAAACCACTGGTAGGCCCCACTGCCTGAGAGCCCACACCTTCCTCTAGGGATCAGGTTCCAGACTGTGCACTTGTATTATACATGGTAGCTATGTTGCATTACACTGCACTAAACTATTGTGTATTTCAAGCCTCTGTGGAGGCTGGCCACACCCCTAAGTATGGGCCCCTATAACTGCATTTCCCCGATGGGCCCTTCATGCCACAGTCCAACATTGTCGGTAGATATATTGGCCGTCGGCTGTGCTGTGGGGCCGACGCGATATGTCTGTGAACGACGGAGTTCACAGACATATCGCCTGTACACACTGGCCGATGGACCCGCGATATATCGTCCGTTCAATAGAACGGCAGATATTGGCCAGTGTGTACCCACCTTAAATGTTAATTGAGGATTGAAAGGCCAGATTTAATCAGTTCACCCAGTCCACGGGAGAAAGATAAGATATCACCTTAGATACATAATGTTGAGCCAGGAGAAAGGCTAGATTATGAATTTGTAAAAAGGAAAATTGAGAGTGTGCCTGAGAAAAAGTAAGGGTACGATGTTCTTTTTGATTCGTAAGTTGGTGGATTCTAATGAAACCCTTTGCTGCCCACATATTAAAAGGGGTAGAGGCCAGTCCATGTTGGAAATTTATATTACCCAATAAAGGGAGAAAGAGAGCATTAAGATTCCATTTGTTGCGAACCGTGGGCCAAACTGACCATGCTGACATTAATAGGGGATTGTCTAATATATCGGATGGAATCTCAAATTTGTGAAGATATAAAAAAACAAACCAGGTCCATATTAGTAAGAAAGGATTTCTCAACTGCATAGTTGGAGTATATTTCAGAGATGGAAATCCAATCTTTAATATGGCGACAAACAGCCGCATAGTTGTAAATTTCCATATGTGGGAAATGAATACCACCCTCAGACTTATTTTTCTGTAGCAGTTGAAGACTTAAGCGAGGTTTCTGTTTTTTCAAAAATAAACTGCCTAAATGCTGCATCAATTCATTTAATATCCGTTCTGGTAAATGCTACTGGTAAGACCTGAATAGGATTCAGCTATTTTTGAAAAGTCATCATTTTTATAAGGTTTGCTCTTCCTAAATAAGATAGTTGCAAATGTTGGCAAGTATCTTTTCGATGTCATTTTAATTATGTATGCATATTTACTAAGTGGGACAGTTTACAGAGGCAATATGTACATGTCATACCCATTTACACTCCACTCAAGATGCCATATGGTACAGTGGAAATGTTTCGCAGTGGTGTCACTAGTGGGGTGTGTGTGCTGAACCCGAGTGTGACATGAGCCAGGTGCTGCACTGTGACATTACATGCAGCACGCGGCTCCTTTCACAGCGTAGAAGCCAGCAGTGCAGGCAGTAGAGTCTTTGGGGGCAGCCTAGCATCTTCTGGGCACAACACCGGAATGGTGAAAACAGCGTCTTGGCCGTGAGGCCACGACCCTTCTCACGAGGCCACATCCCCTTTGTGGATGCAGGCATGTTTGGCGCATGCTGGGGAACTTTTCACCACATCGGATTCGGATGTCACTGACTCCAATGACGCACCTGGGAAAGGGCAGTGTAGCAAAGCCTAGTACAGTATGGGCAGTTTTGTGTAACAGATGCGGACTGGCACAGAGAGGCATATGCACCTGCAAAACAAGTAGTAGTTACAGTGTATGTGACGTATGCCCTATGCTGCTGGGGCCGCCGCTGCCTGCGTCTTACCATAGTTGGCACTTTGCACACAATAGTCGCTATTTAGTGAATGCTTTTTACACCACTGATTTGGGGTGCAACAGTTCACTAACTCTGTGCAGGGGCGCCACAACCTTCTTGGTTAGGGGGCCCAAGATATAATTTCATTTTGGCACCCCTATTTCGCTGAATGTTGCCCCCTCAGGCGCAGCTAGACTTAACCACATACACACGGCGCGACAGGGTGTCGCGGCCGATACTGACTATATTGTGCCCAGAAGCATGTAGTCAGTATCGGCCCCGCCTGCACCCACTATATTTTCTTGCTCTGCCGATCCTGCGGGACAGCGCATCGGCATCGCAAGTGCATACACACGGTGCTAGATGCACTATGTTTCCGTGTGATATGGACCATACAGTGTATATTGCACGGACAATCGCACCGTGTGTATGCAGCTTTACCCACGAGACCACCTACCTGATGACATCTATCTATCTATCTATCTATCTATCTATCTATCTATCTATCTATCTATCTATCTCTATATACATGCACACACATGCATGTATATAGAATACATGGGGAATGCAGATAATAGTGTATTAAAAAAAAATACAACAATAAAGGGCCCATTTACTGTTTATTTATGTTTAGACTTGATAAATACAACTTATTATTGCTGCTATTTAGGCAATAAGAAATTAATTTCTGCCAAGATGCATTAAAAATCACATCCAGGGACAGGCGCTCCGATAGGATCCCATTCCAGAAATGTGTAAGCTACAGTGATCGCATCAGGGATCACTTTGCTTTATACTGCAGATCTACTGCACATGCGTGGTCATTAGCGCATGCACCAGTGGCTGTTACCGGGGAAGGATCCGGACAATCCCTCTCCCGGTAAATTGTACGATATGTGGCCCATAGACTACAATGGTTAATGCTATTGCGACGGGAAACAGGGAAAGTGCAGCAGATATAATCTGATATCTGCTACAGAACCCCTGTAATAGTTTCAGGGGATACTCACATTTTAAGGGTAACCCAATTATTTTTCTGGTGATTTCCCACAAAATGTGTATAATACAAATATACCCCAAAAACATAACTGTAACATGTGAGTGACTTTATGTAGAAGACAAAGACAAATGATCCAATCTTAGCTCACACCCTGGCTGTGCATGGAATGAAGACTTTTTTTTTTTTAATGAACACTTCCATCTGAACCTGGCTGGAAATAGGGGGGGAGTCAGGGGGTGACGTGAGGGAAGGGAATGGGAGGACAAAGGGGAGCTGAGGGGTAAGTGGAAGGTGAGAAGGGCACAGGGCTAATCCATACTTGCCGATATTCTGGCCAAATCCAACGGGACGAGGCAGCCAGCTCGGCATGGCGGGGGGGAATGGCGCAGCATACTGGGGGTGTGACAGAGGGGGTAATACTAGGAAGGGGTGGAGCGGGGGAGTGTCCGTTAAATTGCATCATCGCAGACCCACCCCCGCTACACAATGCTGAGATTACAGGCATTGTGAGGCAGGGGGCCGTAATGACGCGATTCACTGATATGCCGTTACAGCCAGCCTTCCCTACCACAAGTCCCTGTTTTATGTTCCCCCTTTCAGGCCTAACTGTGACACTCAAGCCACGCCGACCTAACCGCCATTCTCTATTCTACGACAACATCTATGTGCTTACATAATGACAAGGCCAGGAATGGTTGTCCTCCGCTACAATAAAAGCATAGATACTAGAGATGTGCGCCACCGCCCCGTGTTTTGGTTTTGATTTTGGATCTGGATTCATCTTCGGGTTTTGGTTTTGCAAAACCACCCTCAAGTGTTTTGATTTTCGGTACGGTTTAAAATCAATTATAAAAAAATGGATAATCATTGATAAAAATTGATTTAAAAAAAAAAGCGATAAAAACAGCTAAAATCATGTAATGTTTGCAATCCGGGCCCGAAAATAGGGATTTAAAATTAGAATTCTGAACCGCGGGAAGTTCAGCTTTGAATTGGATCTCCTCTTGAGATCCGGACCGGGTTTTGGTCCGGTCCAAAACCACAAAATTTGGGTGGATTCGGATTTCTGGGACACCAAACCGCACATCTCTTATAGATACCAGATGTCTGTAACCAGTTAACTAATGTCCTGGCCGCAGAGCATTTATGACCCACCCCTGACTTTGATTCAGAGTTGAATAATGTTATTTATCTCTGGATAACAGAACAATGAGTCGCAGGTAAGACACACTTAATAGCAGAAAAGGACTAAAGACAGTAGCAGGAGCGCTACAGTACATACGAGTGTGTTACGGGATCCCGTCATTCGGGATACCGGCGGTCACATGACTGACATACCGGCATCCTGACAATTAGAATGCCAACAGGGGAATTATTTTACCACTCCCCTGTCCCATACACTAACCCACCTGGTGTGGTGGCTAGGGCTAAATCACCGGGGGTGGGGGGGTGGTTAGGGCTAAGACTCCGGGGGGGGGGGGGTCAGAGGCTACAGTTAACCCCCCTTTCTAGTGCCTAACCATAACCGTCACCCCAGTACTTACCTTCGAGATGTCGGCATCATCACCCTAATACTTACCTTCAGAGTTGTGTCGGGATACTGGCGTCGGTCACATGAATGCCGACATCCTAACTGCCGTGATGCAGACTGCATCCCCTACATACACCTGTTGTGGTGTTTAAATTATTCTCAGCTTGCATTGTAATTTCCTTGCTTTTTTTTTTTTTATCTCAACCATTTTCACCTGCTGCCCCGCCTTTAATTGGCTGCTCCTGAAGTGTTCCTCCACCTTCTCTGCCCCTGACCCTATTTCAGTCTCGGAGGCCTTAATCCAGTGATCACCAACCCGTAGCTCGCGAGCTACCGGTAGCTCTCCGTAGTATTTTCGGTAGCTCACAGAGCGCACGGGCTTGGGCAGTCACTGGCACTCCTCCTCCCTTTATTTTTAATATGGTGCCGGTCGTCAGCTAATCAGAGCTCATGGACCAGCAGTGGCGGCACCTGATTGGCTACCGGCACCATATTTTAAATGCCCGCCGTCGCCGGAGACTCTGTCACCCTCATCACAGCCGCTCTCCGGACTTCACAGGAGGGGCGCGTGCTGTGGGGGGCATTATGTATAAGGACGCTACTACTACTGGGGGGCATTACGTATAAGAAAGCTTCTACTACGGGGGGGGGGGGGGAATTATGTATAAGGACGCTACTACTACTAGGGGGGAATTACGCATAAGGACGCTTCTACTACTGGGGGGTGCATTACGTATAAGGACGCTACTACTACTGGGGGGGCATTACGTATAAGGACGCGTCTACTACTGGGGGGCATTACGTATAAGGATGCTACTACTACGGGGGGTGCACTACGTATAAGGACGCTACTACTACTAGGGGGGAATTACGCATAAGGACGCTTCTACTACTGGTGGGTGCATTACGTATAAGGACGCTACTACTACTGTGGGGTATTACGTATAAGGATGCGTCTACTACTGGGGGGGCATTACGTATAAGGATGCTACTACTACGGGGGGTGCACTACGTATAAGGACGCTACTACTACTGGGGGGGCATTGTGTATAAGGACGCTACTACTACTGGGGTGCATTACATATAAGGACGCTACTACTATGGGTGGGGCATTACGTATAAGATGAATAAGATTGTGCTACATTGTGGCGTAATTTTAAATGGGGGTACTATTGTGTGGCCATGCCCCTTACTTGTGAGACCACACCCCTTTTCCCGGTGCGCGACCAAGGAATATGGGAGGGCGCAAATTTATAGTTTGCACTTTGCAGGGGGGGCGCCGAACACCCTAGCACCGGCCCTGGTTGGAGACCACTGCCTTAATCCATCGAACTCCTCTGCTGACACTCGGCTGCCCTTACTGCTAGGGCCTTGTCCTCCACTGCTGCAGGGTGAACAGGAATAGTGCTGGTGGAGCAGTGGCGGATCTAGACTTTAGTTTTAGGGGAGGGGGGGCGGATTAAAAATGTATACTAACTCCTCCCCTCTCTACTCTTACTCCTCCCACTTAGTTATGCCCCTCCCACTTAAAAGAGATTACCTTAGCAGCAGGACATCACTCGAGCCCGACACAGAGAACAGTCCCAGGGGTCGAGCATCTCTGTGCTGCTAGGAGGTTGGGCCTCGGCTTACCCCACCATCCCGGGAGCCAGCCATGCTCTTCTCCTCCGGCCACACCAGCCACTTGGCCGCAGCCAGCATGAAGGCCCACAGCACTTGGTGATGTTCATGGTGCGGGGTCCCCACTGGGGTGAGGGGGTGACGCTAGGTCCTGGTCATCTGCGGACCTGCGGTATCCGGCTATCATGAGCACATGCGTGGATCTGCCCCGAGTAGTCGCAGTGCTGGGATACAACACACTGCAACTTCACTACACACTATTACTAGAGTCTCTGCCACAGCAATACTCTTTAATGGAATAATGACCTTGATTTTAATGGTCCATCTGGGAACACACACACACAGTCACACACACACAAACACACACATATATAATAAGATTTTACTCACCGGTAAATCTATTTCTCGTAGTCCGTAGTGGATGCTGGGGACTCCGTAAGGACCATGGGGAATAGACGGCTCCGCAGGAGACTGAGCACATCTAAAGAAAGCTTTAGGACTATCTGGTGTGCACTGGCTCCTCCCCCTATGACCCTCCTCCAAGCCTCAGTTAGGACACTGTGCCCGGAAGAGCTGACACAATAAGGAAGGATTTTGAATCCCGGGTAAGACTCATACCAGCCACACCAATCACACCATATAACTCGTGATAGGAACCCCGGTTAACAGTATGATAAAAATGGAACCTCTGAATAGATGGTTCGCAATAACAACCCGATTTGTGTAACAATAACTATTTACAAGTATTGCAGACAATCCGCACTAGGGATGGGCGCCCAGCATCCACTACGGACTACGAGAAATAGATTTACCGGTGAGTAAAATCTTATTTTCTCTGACGTCCTAGTGGATGCTGGGGACTCCGTAAGGACCATGGGGATTATACCAAAGCTCCCAAACGGGCGGGAGAGTGCGGATGACTCTGCAGCACCGAATGAGAGAACTCAAGGTCCTCCTCAGCCAGGGTATCAAATTTGTAGAATTTTGCAACGTGTTTGCCCCTGACCAAGTAGCAGCTCGGCCAAGTTGTAAAGCCGAGACCCCTCGGGCAGCCGCCCAAGATGAGCCCCCTTCCATGTGGAATGGGCTTTTACAGATTTAGGCTGCGGTAGTCCCACCGCAGAATGCGCAAGCTGAATAGTGCTACAAATCCAGCGCACTATAGTCTGCTTAGAAGCAGGAGCACCCAGCATGTTGGGTGCATCTAGGATAAACAGCGAGTCAGTTTTCCGGACTCCAGCCGTCCTGGAAATATCATTTTTCATGGCCCTGACTACGTCCAGTAACTTGGAATCCTCCAGGTCCCTAGTAGCCGCAGGCACCACAATAGGTTGGTACAAGTGAAAACCTGATACCACCTTCGGGAGAAAGTGAGGACGAGTCCTCAACTCTGCCCTATCCATATGGAAAGTCAGGTAAGGGCTTTTTTATGACAAAGCCGCCAATTCTGACACATGCCTGGCCGAAGCCAGAGCCAACACATGACCACTTTTCATGTGAGATATTTCAAATCCACGGTTTTAAGTGGCTCAAACCAATGTGATTCCAGGAACTTCAAAACCACATTGAGATCCCAAGGTGCCACTGGGGCACAAAAAAGGGGCTGAATATGCAGCACTCCCTTACAACGTCTGCACTTCAGGCTGACATCCTTCCTGGCTTTGATCAGGATAAGAATGACTTCCTCCGGAATGCCTTTTTCACTCAGGATCCGGTGTTCAACCGCCATGCCGTCAATGCAGCCGCGGTAAGTCTTTGAACAGACAGGGCCCCTGCTGCAGCAGATCCTGTCTGAGTGGCAGAGGCCATGGGTCCTCTGAGATCAACTCCTGAAGTTCCAGGTACCAAGCCCTTCTTGGCCAATCCGGAACCATGAGTATAGTTCTTACTCCTATTTTCCTTATTATCCTCAGTAGCTTGGGTATGAGAGGGAGAGGAGGGAACACATAAACCGACTGGTACACCCGCGGTGTCACTAGAGCGTCCACAGCGATCGCCTGAGGTTCCCTTGACCTGGCGCAATATCTTTTTTATTGAGGCGGGACGCCATCATGTCCACCTGTGGTCTTTCCCAACGGTTTACCAGCATTTGGAAGACTTCTGGATGAAGTCCCTATTCTCCCGGGTGGAGTCTGCTGCGGAAGTCTGCTTCCCAGTTGTCCACTCCCGGAATGAACACTGCTGCCAGTGCTACCACATGATTTTCCACCCAACGGGGAATCCTTGTGGCTTCTGCCATCGCCCTCCTGCTTCTTGTGCCGCCCTGCCTGTTTACATGGGCGAGCGCCGTGATGTTGTCTGATTGGATCAGTACGGCTGGTGAAGCAGGGGCCTTGTTTTGCTTAGGGCCTTGTAAATGGCTCTTATCTCCAGAAAATTTATGTTAAGTGAAAACTCCTGTTTTGGACCATAGTCCTTGGGATTTTATTATTCCCTGTGTGACTGCACCCCAGCCCCGAAGGCTGGCATCCGTGGTCCCCAGGACCCAGTCCTGTATTCCGAATCTGCGGCCCTCTAGTAGATGAACCCTCTGCAGCCACCACCGCAGCGACACCCTGGTTCTTGCCGACCGGGTTATCCGCTGCTGTATCTGGAGATGGGACCCGGACCATTTGTCCAACAGGTCCCACTGGAAAATCCTTGCGTGGAACTTTCCGAATGGAATTGCTTCGTACGAAGCTACCATTTTTCCCAGGACTCGTGTGCATTGATGTACCGACACCTATCCCGGTCTTAGGAGGTTTCTGACTAGAGATGACAACTCCTCGGCTTTTTCCATTGGAAGAAACACTTTTTTCTGGTCTGTTTCCAGAATCATTCCCAGGAACAGAAGACGTGTCGTCGGGACCAGCTGTGACTTTGGAATTGAGAATCCAGTCCTGCTGTTGCAGCACTTCCCGAGAAAGTGCTACCCCCTTACCAACTGTTCCTTGGACCTCGCCTTTATCAGGAGATCGTCCAAGTACGGGATAATTAAAACTCCCTTCTTGCGAAGGAGTATCATCATTTCGGTCATTACCCATGGTAAAGACCCTCGGTGCCGTGGATAATCCAAACGGCAGCGTCTGGAACTGATAGTGACAGTCCGGTACCACAATCTTGAGGTACTCCTGGTGAGGAGGGTAAATGGGGACATGCAGGTAAGTATCCTTGATGTCCAGAGAGACCCTGTAATCCCCCTCGTCCAGGATCGCAATAATCGCCCTGAGCGATTCCATCTTGAACTTGAATCTTTTGTTATATGTGTTCAAGGATTTTAAATTTAAGATGGGTCTCACCGAACCGTCCGGTATCGGTACCACAAACATTGTGGAAAAGTAACCCTTTTCCTGTTGAAGGAGGGGTACCTTGATAATCACTTGCTGTGAATACAGTTTTTTGGATAGCCACCAACACTGCCTCCCTGGCAGAGGGAGTTGCCGGTAAGGCAGATTTTAGGAAACGGCGGGGGGGAGACGTCTCGAATTCCAGCCTGTACCTCTGAGATACTGTTTGAAGAACCCAGGGATCCATCTGTGAGAGAGCCCACTGTGCGCTGAAATTTCTGAGACGGCCCCCCACCGTACCCGGGTCCGCCTGAGCAGCCCCAGCGTCATGCTGTGGACTTACCGGACGCAGGGGAGGACTTCTGCTCCCGGGAACTAGCTGTGTGCTGCAGCTTTTTCCCTCTACCTTTTCCTCTTGGCAGAAAAGATGAGCCTTTAGCCCTCTACTTTTCTGGGGCCGAAGGGACTGTACCTGATAATACAGTGCTTACTTTTGCTGTGGGGTAGCTTGTGGCAAAAGTTTTGATTTCCCAGCCGTAGCTGTGGAAACGAGGTCTGAAAGACCATCCCCAAACAGTTCCACCCCCTTCTAGGGCAAACTTCCATGTGCCGTTTTGAATCGGCATCGCCCGACCTTTGCCGAGTCCATAACCCCCGTCTGGCGGCAATGGTTTTACATAGCGCTTATTAGTGATGCCAGTCGGCAAATATCCCTCTGTGCATCACGCATGTATAAGACAGCGTCTTTTATATGCTCTATTTTCAGCAAAATATTGTCCCTATCTATAGTATAAATATTATCCGACAGGGAATCTGACCACGCAGCTGCCGCACTGCACATCCATGCCGAGGCAATAGCAGGTCTCAATATAATGCCCGTGTGTGTGTATATAGCTTTAAGGGTAGTTTTCTGCTTTCTATCAGCAGGTCCTTCAGGGCGGCCGTATCCGTGACGGTAGTGCCACCTTTTTTAATAAGCGTGTAACCGCTTTATCTACCCTAGGGGTTATTTCCCAACGTGACCTATCCTCTGGCGGAAAAGGGTACGCTGCTTAGAAATGATCAATTTCTTATCGGGGGAAGTCCACGCTTCCTCACACACCTCATATCAATTCCTCAGATGCAGGAAAACTACTGGTAGTTTTCTGTCACCAAACATAATACCCTTTTTTCATTTTTGTGGTATCTGGGGTATTATCAGAAATGTGTAATACATTTTTAATTGCCTCAATCATGTAACGGGTGACCCTATTGGAAGGTACACTAGTCTCATCGTCGTCGACACTGGAGTCGGTATCCGTGTCAACATCTGTGTCTGCCATCTGAGGTAGCGGGCGTTTTAGAGCCCCTGATGACATGTGAGACGCTTGGACAGGCACAAGCTGAGCAGCCGGCTGTCCTATGTCGTCAAACCTTTTATGTAAGGAGTTGACACTGTCACGTAATTCCTTCCATAAGTCCATCCACACCGGTGTCGACCCCGCAGGGGGTGACATCCCATTCACAGGCATTTGCTCCGCCTCCACATCATTATCCTCATCATACATGTCGACACAGCAGTACCGACACACAGCACACACACAGGGAATGCTCTGACAGAGGACAGGACCCCACAAAGCCCTTTGGGGAGACAGAGGGAGAGTATGCCAGCACACACCAGAGCGCTATATATCACAGGGATATCACCTATAGAGAGTGTTTTCCCTTATAGCTGCATAATATATATATATATATATATATATATATACTGCGCCTAATTTGTGCCCCCCCTCTCTTTTTAACCCTTTTCTGTAGTGCAGGACTGCAGGGGAGAGCCAGGGAGCGATCCCTCCAGCAGAGCTGTGAGGGAAAATGGCGCCAGTGTGCTGAGGGAGATGGCTCCGCCCCTTTTTCGGCGGGCTTTCTCCCGCTATTGTAAAAGTTCTGGCAGGGGTTAATAAACACCTATATAGCCCCTGGGGCTATATATGGTGTCAGTTCGCCAGCCAAGGTGTTAATATTGCTGCTCAGGGCGCCCTCCCCCCCCAGCGCCCTGCACCCATCAGTGACCGCAGTGTGTGGTGTGCATGAGGAGCAATGGCGCACAGCTGCAGTGCTGTGCGCTACCTTGGAGAAGACAGAAGTCTTCAGCCGCCGATTTTCCGGACCACCTTCTTGCTTCTGGCTCTGTAAGGGGGACGGCGGCGCGGCTCCGGGAACGGACGACGAGGTCGGGTCCTGTGTTCGATCCCTCTGGAGCTAATGGTGTCCAGTAGCCTAAGAAGCCCAAGCTACCACCACTTAGGTAGGTTCGCTTCTTCTCCCCTTAGTCCCTCGGTGCAGTGAGCCTGTTGCCAGCAGGTCTCACTGAAAATAAAAAACCTAACATATACTGGGCGGGATGTACTAAAGCAAAAATGCGGTAAAACCCCCGAAAACGGGGGTTTTACCGCATTTTCATATTTACTAAGACCCTACCGCAGCGTTTTCGGCGTCCAGGGTTTCGCCATCTCTGGATGGCGAAACCCTATAGAAGCCTATGGGCTTCTTTTCGCCGACCGCCGCAACCCGCCGACACCGTCGACCCCCGCCGCAGACGCCGACCCCCCTTCCCCCTGGCTTACCTTCCTCCAGGCTGCCCTGGACCCGGAAGGTAGTGCCCTCCTCCCCCTAGCAACGCAGCCGGACGTCCTTCCGGCTGCAGGGGGGAGGAGGAGGTGCCGGGGGCAGCCTGCTGCTGCTTCCCGGCATCTAGCCAGTGTGGGGACCCCGGGGAGGTGACGGAGACCCGCCGCAGACCACCTAACAGGTATCGCGGGGGGCCTCCGTCACCGCATCGCGATGTTGATCGCATATGTTAGTACATATGCGATCAACATCGCTGCGGTAACCGGCGAGGGGCGGCGATGTATGTTAATACATCCCGCCCACTTTCTTCCTAGGAGCTCAGGAGAGCCCCTAGTGTGCATCCAGCTCAGCCGGGCACAGAAATCTAACTGAGGCTTGGAGGAGGGTCATAGGGGGAGGAGCCAGTGCACACCAGATAGTCCTAAAGCTTTCTTTAGATGTGCCCAGTCTCCAGCGGAGCCGTCTATTCCCCATGGTCCTTACGGAGTCCCCATCATCCACTAGGACGTCAGAGATATATATATATATATATATATATATATATATATATATACATACATCATAATGTGTGCATTTTTTTCTCTGTATGGAAACTCTTTCCTAGTAAGCAGATCCAGTTGGGAGAATTATCTCAAGCAGCAGGGATCTGAGTAAAACAAAGTAAAATCCCCTGCGGAAGGGGGGCTCGCCTCATCACTACTATGTGCAGGGAGAGGGTGATACAGAAGAAGCCTCTCTGCACAGGGCGCAGCCTGTCAGAGCAGATAAGACTTATCCGGGGAGCGATGTCTCATTCCTAGAACTGCGCCGTTATCTCACTTTCCGTCATACATCGCGGGATGCGAGCTGCTCATATCACAGTGACCAGCAATGACCCTTCCCCTGACTTTATCCCAGCGTGCTCTATATACCATATTATCCATATACCATTAGTAACATGTGTATTACAACAGATATTAGGGGTCACCCCGCAGCTCTGTGACCTGTACTGTACAGCGCCAGCCAGGTGCCCAGATCTGGGGCCACTTACCTGGGTAAGGCAGAGAGGGGAGTACATGCTGCTGATTGTAAAAAGAGCAGGTGTAGTGGTCAGGGTGAGAGAGGACAGGATCACGCATGCTGCTGGCTGCTAGCCGCCGCCAGGCTCCACTACAGTGCTGGCTGCGGCTGCTCCCGGCTCGTCGGGCCGGGCGCCGGGCGGAAGTACTTTACGGCCGGATGTGCTGCCTGGCCGCGGCTGCGCAGATGATTGCTGCGGCGGGACCCGGCCGTCTATCCCGGCGCCGGTATGTGTAGGGGGGGCGTTCGCCCTGATCGCTCCCCGCTAAATCCGCCACTGTGGTGGAGCAGGAACAGCAGGAATGCAGTTTAAACTAGAGATGAGCGGGTTCGGTTTCTCTGAATCCGAACCCGCCAGAACTTCATGTTTTTTTTCACGGGTCCGAGCGACTCGGATCTTCCCGCCTTGCTCGGTTAACCCGAGCGCGCCCGAACGTCATCATGACGCTGTCGGATTCTCGCGAGGCTCGGATTCTATCGCGAGACTCGGATTCTATATAAGGAGCCGCGCGTCGCCGCCATTTTCACACGTGCATTGAGATTGATAGGGAGAGGACGTGGCTGGCGTCCTCTCCATTTAGATTATAAGAGACTGAGAGAGATTTACTGGAGCTGACTAGGAGGAGTACTGTTACTGTAGAAGTGTAGAGACTGAGTGGAGAGAGTTTACTAGTGAGGACAGTGCAGTTTACTTTATAATCCGTTCTCTGCCTGAAAAAAGCGATACACAGCACACAGTGACTCAGTCACATACCATATCTGTGTGCACTGCTCAGGCTCAGGCCAGTGTGCTGCATCATCTATTATCTATATATAATATTATATATATCTGTCTGACTGCTCAGCTCACACAGCTTATAATTGTGGGGGAGACTGGGGAGCACTACTGCAGTGCCAGTTATAGGTTATAGCAGGAGCCAGGAGTACATAATATATTATATAGTGAGTGACCACCAGACACACAGTGCAGTTTATTTAATATATCCGTTCTCTGCCTGAAAAAAGCGATACACACAGTGACTCAGTCAGTCACATACCATATCTGTGTGCACTGCTCAGGCTCAGGCCAGTGTGCTGCATCATCTATTATCTATATATAATATTATATATATCTGTCTGACTGCTCAGCTCACACAGCTTATAATTGTGGGGGAGACTGGGGAGCACTACTGCAGTGCCAGTTATAGGTTATAGCAGGAGCCAGGAGTACATAATATATTATATAGTGAGTGACCACCAGACACACAGTGCAGTTTATTTAATATATCCGTTCTCTGCCTGAAAAAAGCGATACACACAGTGACTCAGTCAGTCACATACCATATCTGTGTGCACTGCTCAGGCTCAGGCCAGTGTGCTGCATCATCTATTATCTATATATAATATTATATATATCTGTCTGACTGCTCAGCTCACACAGCTTATAATTGTGGGGGAGACTGGGAAGCACTACTGCAGTGCCAGTTATAGGTTATAGCAGGAGCCAGGAGTACATAATATATTATATAGTGAGTGACCACCAGACACACAGTGCAGTTTATTTAATATATCCGTTCTCTGCCTGAAAAAAGCGATACACACAGTGACTCAGTCAGTCACATACCATATCTGTGTGCACTGCTCAGGCTCAGGCCAGTGTGCTGCATCATCTATTATCTATATATAATATTATATATATCTGTCTGACTGCTCAGCTCACACAGCTTATAATTGTGGGGGAGACTGGGGAGCACTACTGCAGTGCCAGTTATAGGTTATAGCAGGAGCCAGGAGTACATAATATATTATATAGTGAGTGACCACCAGACACACAGTGCAGTTTATTTAATATATCCGTTCTCTGCCTGAAAAAAGCGATACACACAGTGACTCAGTCAGTCACATACCATATCTGTGTGCACTGCTCAGGCTCAGGCCAGTGTGCTGCATCATCTATTATCTATATATAATATTATATATATCTGTCTGACTGCTCAGCTCACACAGCTTATAATTGTGGGGGAGACTGGGGAGCACTACTGCAGTGCCAGTTATAGGTTATAGCAGGAGCCAGGAGTACATAATATATTATATAGTGAGTGACCACCAGACACACAGTGCAGTTTATTTAATATATCCGTTCTCTGCCTGAAAAAAGCGATACACACAGTGACTCAGTCAGTCACATACCATATCTGTGTGCACTGCTCAGGCTCAGGCCAGTGTGCTGCATCATCTATATATATTATATATCTGTCTGACTGCTCAGCTCACACAGCTTATAATTGTGGGGGAGACTGGGGAGCACTACTGCAGTGCCAGTTATAGGTTATAGCAGGAGCCAGGAGTACATATTATATTAAAATTAAACAGTGCACACTTTTGCTGCAGGAGTGCCACTGCCAGTGTGACTGACCAGTGACCTGACCACACTGACCACCAGTATAGTTAGTAGTATACTTATATTGTGATTGCCTGAAAAAGTTAAACACTCGTCGTGTGACTTCACTTGTGTGTTGTTGTTTTTTTTATTCTATAAAAATAAAACTCATTCTGCTGACAGACAGTGTCCAGCAGGTCCGTCATTATATAATATATAATATATACCTGTCCGGCTGCAGTAGTGATATATATATATTTTTTATATCATTTATCATCCAGTTGCAGCAGACACAGTACGGTAGTTCACGGCTGTGGCTACCTCTGTGTCTCTGCACTCGGCAGGCAGTCCGTCCATAATTGTAATACCACCTAACCGTGGATTTTTTTCATTCTTCTTTATACATACATAGTTACATAGACATCTTCTCTTTATCAACCAGTCTATATTAGCTGCAGACACAGTACAGTACGGTAGTTCACGGCTGTGGCTACCTCTGTGTCTGCACTCGGCAGGCAGTCCGTCCATAATTGTATACCACCTAACCGTGGTTTTTTTTCATTCTTCTTTATACATACATAGTTACATAGACATCTTCTCTTTATCAACCAGTCTATATTAGCTGCAGACACAGTACAGTACGGTAGTTCACGGCTGTGGCTACCTCTGTGTCTGCACTCGGCAGGCAGTCCGTCCATAATTGTATACCACCTAACCGTGGATTTTTTTCAGTCTTCTTTATACATACATAGTTACATAGACATCTTCTCTTTATCAACCAGTCTATATTAGCTGCAGACACAGTACAGTACGGTAGTTCCCGGCTGTGGCTACCTCTGTGTCTGCAGTCGGCAGGCAGTCCATAATTGTATACTAGTATCCATCTCCATTGTTTACCTGAGGTGCCTTTTAGTTGTGCCTATTAAAATATGGAGAACAAAAATGTTGAGGTTCCAAAATTAGGGAAAGATCAAGATCCACTTCCACCTCGTGCTGAAGCTGCTGCCACTAGTCATGGCCGAGACGATGAAATGCCAGCAACGTCGTCTGCCAAGGCCGATGCCCAATGTCATAGTACAGAGCATGTCAAATCCAAAACACCAAATATCAGAAAAAAAAGGACTCCAAAACCTAAAATAAAATTGTCGGAGGAGAAGCGTAAACTTGCCAATATGCCATTTACCACACGGAGTGGCAAGGAACGGCTGAGGCCCTGGCCTATGTTCATGGCTAGTGGTTCAGCTTCACATGAGGATGGAAGGACTCAGCCTCTCGCTAGAAAAATGAAAAGACTCAAGCTGGCAAAAGCAGCACAGCAAAGAACTGTGCATTCTTCAAAATCCCAAATCCACAAGGAGAGTCCAATTGTGTCGGTTGCGATGCCTGACCTTCCCAACACTGGACGTGAAGAGCATGCGCCTTCCACCATTTGCACGCCCCCTGCAAGTGCTGGAAGGAGCACCCGCAGTCCAGTTCCTGATAGTCAGATTGAAGATGTCAGTGTTGAAGTACACCAGGATGAGGAGGATATGGGTGTTGCTGGCGCTGGGGAGGAAATTGACCAGGAGGATTCTGATGGTGAGGTGGTTTGTTTAAGTCAGGCACCCGGGGAGACACCTGTTGTCCGTGGGAGGAATATGGCCGTTGACATGCCAGGTGAAAATACCAAAAAAATCAGCTCTTCGGTGTGGAGGTATTTCACCAGAAATGCGGACAACAGGTGTCAAGCCGTGTGTTCCCTTTGTCAAGCTGTAATAAGTAGGGGTAAGGACGTTAACCACCTCGGAACATCCTCCCTTATACGTCACCTGCAGCGCATTCATAATAAGTCAGTGACAAGTTCAAAAACTTTGGGTGACAGCGGAAGCAGTCCACTGACCAGTAAATCCCTTCCTCTTGTAACCAAGCTCACGCAAACCACCCCACCAACTCCCTCAGTGTCAATTTCCTCCTTCCCCAGGAATGCCAATAGTCCTGCAGGCCATGTCACTGGCAATTCTGACGAGTCCTCTCCTGCCTGGGATTCCTCCGATGCATCCTTGCGTGTAACGCCTACTGCTGCTGGCGCTGCTGTTGTTGCCGCTGGGAGTCGATGGTCATCCCAGAGGGGAAGTCGTAAGCCCACTTGTACTACTTCCAGTAAGCAATTGACTGTTCAACAGTCCTTTGCGAGGAAGATGAAATATCACAGCAGTCATCCTACTGCAAAGCGGATAACTGAGGCCTTGGCATCCTGGGTGGTGAGAAACGTGGTTCCGGTATCCATCATTACTGCAGAGCCAACTAGAGACTTGTTGGAGGTACTGTGTCCCCGGTACCAAATACCATCTAGGTTCCATTTCTCTAGGCAGGCGATACCGAAAATGTACACAGACCTCAGAAAAAGAGTCACCAGTGTCCTAAAAAATGCAGCTGTACCCAATGTCCACTTAACCACGGACATGTGGACAAGTGGAGCAGGGCAGGGTCAGGACTATATGACTGTGACAGCCCACTGGGTAGATGTATGGACTCCCGCCGCAAGAACAGCAGCGGCGGCACCAGTAGCAGCATCTCGCAAACGCCAACTCTTTCCTAGGCAGGCTACGCTTTGTATCACCGGTTTCCAGAATACGCACACAGCTGAAAACCTCTTACGGCAACTGAGGAAGATCATCGCGGAATGGCTTACCCCAATTGGACTCTCCTGTGGATTTGTGGCATCGGACAACGCCAGCAATATTGTGTGTGCATTAAATATGGGCAAATTCCAGCACGTCCCATGTTTTGCACATACCTTGAATTTGGTGGTGCAGAATTTTTTAAAAAACGACAGGGGCGTGCAAGAGATGCTGTCGGTGGCCAGAAAAATTGCGGGACACTTTCGGCGTACAGGCACCACGTACAGAAGACTGGAGCACCACCAAAAACTACTGAACCTGCCCTGCCATCATCTGAAGCAAGAAGTGGTAACGAGGTGGAATTCAACCCTCTATATGCTTCAGAGGTTGGAGGAGCAGCAAAAGGCCATTCAAGCCTATACAATTGAGCACGATATAGGAGGTGGAATGCACCTGTCTCAAGTGCAGTGGAGAATGATTTCAACGTTGTGCAAGGTTCTGATGCCCTTTGAACTTGCCACACGTGAAGTCAGTTCAGACACTGCCAGCCTGAGTCAGGTCATTCCCCTCATCAGGCTTTTGCAGAAGAAGCTGGAGACATTGAAGGAGGAGCTAACACGGAGCGATTCCGCTAGGCATGTGGGACTTGTGGATGCAGCCCTTAATTCGCTTAACAAGGATTCACGGGTGGTCAATCTGTTGAAATCAGAGCACTACATTTTGGCCACCGTGCTCGATCCTAGATTTAAAGCCTACCTTGGATCTCTCTTTCCGGCAGACACAAGTCTGCTGGGGTTGAAAGACCTGCTGGTGACAAAATTGTCAAGTCAAGCGGAACGCGACCTGTCAACATCTCCTCCTTCACATTCTCCCGCAACTGGGGGTGCGAGGAAAAGGCTCAGAATTCCGAGCCCACCCGCTGGCGGTGATGCAGGGCAGTCTGGAGCGACTGCTGATGCTGACATCTGGTCCGGACTGAAGGACCTGACAACGATTACGGACATGTCGTCTACTGTCACTGCATATGATTCTCTCAACATTGATAGAATGGTGGAGGATTATATGAGTGACCGCATCCAAGTAGGCACGTCACACAGTCCGTACTTATACTGGCAGGAAAAAGAGGCAATTTGGAGGCCCTTGCACAAACTGGCTTTATTCTACCTAAGTTGCCCTCCCACAAGTGTGTACTCCGAAAGAGTGTTTAGTGCCGCCGCTCACCTTGTCAGCAATCGGCGTACGAGGTTACATCCAGAAAATGTGGAGAAGATGATGTTCATTAAAATGAATTATAATCAATTCCTCCGCGGAGACATTGACCAGCAGCAATTGCCTCCACAAAGTACACAGGGAGCTGAGATGGTGGATTCCAGTGGGGACGAATTGATAATCTGTGAGGAGGGGGATGTACACGGTGATATATCGGAGGGTGAAGATGAGGTGGACATCTTGCCTCTGTAGAGCCAGTTTGTGCAAGGAGAGATTAATTGCTTCTTTTTTGGGGGGGGTCCAAACCAACCCGTCATATCAGTCACAGTCGTGTGGCAGACCCTGTCACTGAAATGATGGGTTGGTTAAAGTGTGCATGTCCTGTTTTGTTTATACAACATAAGGGTGGGTGGGAGGGCCCAAGGACAATTCCATCTTGCACCTCTTTTTTCTTTTCTTTTTCTTTGCATCATGTGCTGATTGGGGAGGGTTTTTTGGAAGGGACATCCTGCGTGACACTGCAGTGCCACTCCTAGATGGGCCCGGTGTTTGTGTCGGCCACTAGGGTCGCTAATCTTACTCACACAGTCAGCTACCTCATTGCGCCTCTTTTTTTCTTTGCGTCATGTGCTGTTTCGGGAGGGTTTTTTGGAAGGGACATCCTGCGTGACACTGCAGTGCCACTCCTAGATGGGCCCGGTGTTTGTGTCGGCCACTAGGGTCGCTAATCTTACTCACACAGTCAGCTACCTCATTGCGCCTCTTTTTTTCTTTGCGTCATGTGCTGTTTGGGGAGGGTTTTTTGGAAGGGACATCCTGCGTGACACTGCAGTGCCACTCCTAGATGGGCCCGGTGTTTGTGTCGGCCACTAGGGTCGCTTATCTTACTCACACAGCGACCTCGGTGCAAATTTTAGGACTAAAAATAATATTGTGAGGTGTGAGGTATTCAGAATAGACTGAAAATAAGTGTAAATTATGGTTTTTTAGGTTAATAATACTTTGGGATCAAAATGACCCCCAAATTCTATGATTTAAGCTGTTTTTTAGTGTTTTTTGAAAAAAACACCCGAATCCAAAACACACCCGAATCCGACAAAAAAAATTCGGTGAGGTTTTGCCAAAACGCGTTCGAACCCAAAACACGGCCGCGGAACCGAACCCAAAACCAAAACACAAAACCCGAAAAATTTCAGGCGCTCATCTCTAGTTTAAACCCCTGTCCTTATAACCGACCCTTCTGCACAAGCCCCACATGCCATCTCTACAAATAATATTCAGTCCCAGGTCTGTTTTTAACTTAAGAATTTAACATTGTGGAATTTTACATTTATTCTAAAGGGAATTTTGATTTGTTCCACATTCATCTTTCCAAATAATCTCCCCCCCAAATAATAAAGATAATACAGGTTGAGTATCCCATATCCAAATATCCGAAATACGGAATATTCCGAAATACGGACTTTTTGGAGTGAGAGTGAGATAGTGAAACTTTTGTTTTTTGATGGCTCAATGTACACAAACCTTGTTTAATACACAAAGTTATTAAAAATATTGTATTAAATGACCTTCAGACTGTGTGTATAAGGTGTATAAGAAACATAAATGAATTGTGTGAATGTACACACACTTTGTTTAATGCACAAAGTTATAAAAAATATTGGCTAAAATGACGTTCAGCCTGTGTGTATAAGGTGTATATGAAACATAAATACATTCTGTGCTTAGACTTGGGTCCCATCACCATGATATCTCATTATGGTATGCAATTATTCCAAAATACGGAAAAATCCCATATCCAAAATACCTCTGGTCCCAAGCATTTTGGATAAGGGATACTCAACCTGTAGTAATAAAAAGGGGGGGGGGGAAATATTGTTTGTTAAGAATAAATCTCTTCACTTCAATACTTCCTTGACGCACTTATATTATCTATTATTTAATTACGTTTGCACAATTGCCCAAGCTGGGCCAGGAAGGTTAAGGGGCGGTAAATCTTCCCAATATTCTTTACCGTCAGGACAATGAGGAGACCAAGGACATCTGTTTTCTTTAGTTTAAGGAAAGGCAATATTGCCTATGCAGTATCCTTTGGCTCATTGTCCCTGCTGATACACAAACTTCCTCTCCAACTGAAACTTTTTTTGCAGAGTGCAGCAGTTACTTTATGTTGTATCTGTAATGTTCCCTGTGATGTACTAATCCATCATGCAATACCCTCAGGGCAGAGCCGGATTAAGGATCCGGGGGGCCTGGGGTACTGAAGACATAGGGGCCCCCTAAAAACTAATTTTATATATATATATATATATATATATATATATATATACACACACGGTATCTCTCAACCTAGGAATATATCAGCAGTGCGGGTGGCACGCACGGGACTGGATTCAATTCAAATAACTGGACAAAAGATTCTCCTTCACAATAAACATTTTGGCATTATTAATCTTCGTTAGGATCCTGGCAGAGGTTAATAATTCTGAAATGTTGATCATGAAAGAGACTGTTTTTGTTCAGTTATCTGAATTGAATGTCAGTCCCGTGCATGCCACCCGCACTGCTGATTATATTATATATATACACACACACACACAGATATATGTAGTGTGTATATATACTGTATATATATACTGACATTTCTGGGGACCTACGGGGCACCAGCTTAACTGCAAACCACACACCACCTCGACCACCAAGAGAGAGGGAGAAGGAGAGAGGGGGGAATGAAAGGAGAGAGAGAGAGAGGGAGAGAGAAAGAAAGAGGGAGAGAGAAAGAGAGAGGGAGTGAGAAAGAGGGGGACTAAGAGAGAGAGGGAGATGGACAGAGGGGGAGCTGAGGGAGAGAGAGGGATAGAGAGGAAGAGGCGGAGGGAAAGGCAGAAAGAAAGAGATAGAGAGGGGAGGGAGAGGAAGAGAAAAGGAGGGAGAGGGAGAAAGAAAGAGAGAGGGAGGGAGAGGGAGAAAGAGGGAGGGAGAGAGAGAAGGAGAGGGGTGAGAGAGAGCGGGAGGGTTGAGGCTAGATCCAAGTGGCCTAAAAGACCTTTTCCATAAGGGGGAGGAGCCACGACACAAGGGGGAGGAGCTAAGCGGGAGGGGGATGAGAGATTTAATGAGAGTGGAAATAAAGTAGCAAATGTACGCTGACACTTACCACACTGTTTCAGTGTCAGCTTCCTCTTTTGTGGAGCCGGCAGTGCTGCAGATTGTGCATCCTCCTGCCGCTATCATTGTCACGCTGCAGCTCCTGTCACATCTGCTGTGGCTCCTGTCACGTCTGGGATATAGCAGGTGAGGCAGGGAGGGTTGGCGCAGCGTAGTGCGGGTGCAGTGCGCCGGGCGTCAGGAGATGATGTCATTCTTAGCCAGCACAGTATGAGATCTGGACAGGTGACCGTGGGTGAGGAGAGGGCGGGAGGGTGTTACCGTAGTGATGTGCGCCGCGTAATTGACAATGTTTTTGTAGCCTACCTGTGCCACAGTGCAGCGACAGGCTGGTGACTGGTGCGATCAATTACAGGGACACGGAGGGCCCCTGTGAAATGGGGGGCCCGGGGTAACGTATCCCCTGGGACCCCCCCTTAATCCGGCTCTGCCTCAGGGGTATATCTTATTGGCTCCAAATTTATTCTGCAGCAGGACAATAACCCCAGACATAGAGCCAATGTCATTAAGAACTATCTTCAGCGTAAAGAAGAGAAAGGAGTCCTGGAAGTGATGATATAACCCCCACAGAGCCTTAATTTCAACATCATGAGTCTGTTTGGGATTACACGGAGAGATAGAAGGATCTGAGCAAGCCTACATCCACAGATCTGTGGTTAGTTCTGTAAGATGTTTGGAACGTGTTCGGTATGGTTTACCGCCGGTCGGGATCCCGGCAGTTAGGAGACCCGACGGCGGGATCCTGACAGGCAGAATGCCAGCAGGGACTGCAGCGATTCCCCTCGTGGGCTTGTTGTTCTCGCCACGCTTTGGGTCCTATTCTCCCTCGGGAGGTAGCGTGGACCACCCCCCAAATGGGACTACCGGGCCTCGGCCGAGATTCCGACCACCAGCATTTCACTGGCTGTCGGGATTTCCGGAATTGGTATCATGAACACAAGGATCCCGACAGCCGGTAAATTGACCGCATCTCTTGGAACAACCTCCCTGCCGAGTTCCTTCAAAAACTGCGTGCAAGTGTACCTACAAAGATTTATGGTGTGTTTGAAGGCAAAGGGTGGTCACACCAAATATTGATTTGATTTAGATTTCTCTTCTGTTCATTCACTTTGCATTTTGTTAATTGATAAAAATAAACTATTAACACTTCTATTTTTGAAAGCATTTTTTCCACACTTGCCGAAAACTTTTGCACAGTACTGTATATACAAAACTGTCGAGTTTCATATCCGTGTATCAGTGATCATTTATTTCGTTTGGTAAAAAACCTTAAAGCATTAAACTTGTAATTACATAGCTTATTTATATCGCCCACGTGCCGTGCTCCGGACAAGCGACAGAGGTGAAGCAAACCGGCCAGACTATAAGATGTACGGCATTGTCAGCAGTGTGTGATGGAATTTATTCCACACTGTAGATAACTAAACCAGGGATTAAGGGGGTCATTCCGAGTTGATCGCTAGATGAAAATGTTTGCTGCGCAGCGATGATGCAAAAAAAAAGGCACTTCTGCGCATGCGTATGCGGCGCAATGCGCACGCGTGACTTACTTTCTCAATGGCAGATGTAGTTTCACACAAGATCTAGCGAAGCATTTCAGTCGCACTGCTGGTCGCAGAGTGATTGACAGGAAGAGGGCGTTTCTGGGTGTCAACTGACCGTTTTCAGGGAGTGTTCGGAAAAAACACAAGCATGCCAGGAAAAATGCAGGCGTGGCTAGGCGAACGCAGGGCGTGTTTGTGACGTCAAAACAGGAACTGAACAGTCTGAAGTGATCGCAAGCGCTGAGTAGGTCTGGAGCTACTCTGAAACTGCACAATATTTTTTTGTAGTCACTCTGCGATCCTTTCGTTCGCACTTCTGCTAAGCTAAAATACACTCCCAGTGGGCGGCGGCATAGCGTTTGCACGGCTGCTAAAAACAGCTAGCGAGCTAACAACTCGGAATGACCCCCCTAAGTGATAAAAAGCAGGTGCAAAATAACAGGGTTATACACTATGCAGCAGGATGTAATATCCCCGAATGCAGGCAGGAGTGTATGTGGTTAATGCTGGATGGTATAGTACATCTATGTGACAATGGTGGCTGTTAGATGTGTAATATATATATAGTACTGGTGACACAGTGGTATTGTGAAGTCTTGGCCTGTGCCGGCATCTCCCGATGGTCACCGCACAAAGACACAAATTGAAATTGCATGCAGATCCATCAGAATAAGAATCAGCTTTATTGGCCAGGTATAGTTGCGTATACTAGGAATTTGCCTTCGGTTTGCTTTACAACAGCCAAGTAGGTAACAGATAAGCAGGTGGGGTGGGGGGGGGGGGGGGGAGTAAAGTCATACCGATAGGTATACCGTAGGGACACAAGTGAGTTACATGGAAATTCGACGGGTGGTAACTGTGGGGTGGATAGTCAGATATAAGCTAGACGCAGTTGCCATGTTCAGATGGACTTTCTGCGCCTCCGTAGGGCTGGCACAATGGGGGTCATTCCGAGTTGTTCGCTCGTTATATTTTTCTCGCAACGGAGCGATTAGTCGCTAATGCGCATGCGCAATGTCCGCAGTGCGACTGCGCCAAGTAAATTTGCTATGCAGTTGGGTATTTTACTCACGGCATTACAAGGTTTTTTCTTCGTTCTGGTGATCGTAATGTGATTGACAGGAAGTGGGTGTTTCTGGGCGGAAACTGGCCGTTTTATGGGTGTGTGCGAAAAACGCTACAGTTTCTGGGAAAAACGCGGGAGTGGCTGGAGAAACGGAGGAGTGTCTGGCCGAACGCTGGGAGTGTTTGTGACGTCAAACCAGGAACGAAACTGACTGAACTGATCGCAGTTGCCGAGTAAGTCTGGAGCTACTCAGAAACTGCTAAGAAGTGTCTATTCGCAATTTTGCTAATCTTTCGTTCGCAATTTTGATAAGCTAAGATTCAATCCCAGTAGGCGGCGGCTTAGCGTGTGCAAAGCTGCTAAAAGCAGCTTGCGAGCGAACAACTCGGAATGAGGGCCCATATCCGATGATGTGACCAATGGTGATCGATGGTGTATCTTTGGGGGTCATTCCGAGCTGATCGCTCGCTGACGTTTTTCGCAGTGCAGAGAACAGGTTACTATTGCGCATGTGTATGCACCGCAATGCGCAGGCGCGTCATACGGGTACAAAGCGGTTCATTGCTGGGCGATGGATTTAACAAAGAATCCATTCGCACAGCAGATTGCAAGGAGATTGACAGGAAGAGGGCGTTTGTGGGTGTCAACTGACCGTTTTCAGGGAGTATTTGGAAAAACGCAGGCGTGTCCAGGTGTGTCCAGGCGTTTGCTGACGTCAATTTCCGGGACCAAAAAGACTGAAGTGATCGGTAGGGCTGAGTAAGTCCAGAGCTACTCAGAAACTGCAATAAACATTTTTGTCCCGCTCGGCTACACACGCGTTCGCACACTTGCAAAGCGAAAGCACACTCCCCCGTGGGCGGCGACTATGCATTTGCCTGGCTGCTAAACGTAGCTTGCAAGCGATCAACTCGGAATGAACCCTTTGTACAAACAACAGTGAATTATTGCCACAGGCAGTGGCAGTCTCAGTAGGACAACCATCAGCTGTGACATTAGCTCAAAGACGCACATCCCGCACTATGGACACTGGAGAGGTTAACTGTCATGCCCAGCAGCTATAGCGTCTCTCTCAGAATCAGTCACAGCAATGTTTATTAACAGGTATTCATTAGTGATGAGCGGGTTCGGTTCGTCGGAATCCAAACCCACCCTTTTTACACGGTTCCGAGGCAGATTCGAATCTCCCCGCCTTGCTCGGTTAACCCGAGCGCGCCCGAACATCATCATCCCGCTGTCGGATTCTCGCGAGATTCAGATTCTATATAAAGCCGCGCGTCGCCGCAATTTTTCACTCGTGCATTGGAAATGATAGTGAGAGGACGTGGCTGGCGTCCTCTCACTTTGTTTCAAGGGGCTGCAGTGCAAATATCTTTATTCTGGGGACCAGCAGTATTATAGGAGGAGTACAGTGCAGAGTTTTGCTGACCAGTGACCACCAGTATTATACGTTGTCTGCCTGAAAAACGCTCCATATCTGTGCTCAGTGTGCTGCATATATCTGTGCTCACACCGCTTTATTGTGGGGACTGGGGACCAGCAGTATTATATAGGAGGAGTACAGTGCAGAGTTTTGCTGACCAGTGACCACCAGTATTATACGTTGTCTGCCTGAAAAACGCTCCATATCTGTGCTCAGTGTGCTGCATATATCTGTGCTCACACTGCTTTATTGTGGGGACTGGGGACCAGCAGTATTATATAGGAGGAGTACAGTGCAGAGTTTTGCTAACCAGTGACAACCAGTATTATACGTTGTCTGCATGAAAAACGCTCCATATCTGTGCTCAGTGTGCTGCATATATCTGTGCTCACACTGCTTTATTGTGGGGACTGGGGACCAGCAGTATTATATAGGAGGAGTACAGTGCAGAGTTTTGCTTACCAGTGACCACCAGTATTATACGTTGTCTGCCTGAAAAACACTCCATTTCTGTGCTCAGTGTGCTGCATATATCTGTGCTCACACTGCTTTATTGTGGGGACTGGGGACCAGCAGTATTATATAGGAGGAGTACAGTGCAGAGTTTTGCTGACCAGTGACCACCAGTATACGTTGTCTGCCTGAAAAATGCTCCATATCTGTGCTCAGTGTGCTGCATATATCTGTGCTCACACTGCTTTATTGTGGGGACTGGGGACCAGCAGTATTATATAGGAGGAGTACAGTGCAGAGTTTTGCTGACCAGTGACCACCAATATACGTTGTCTGCCTGAAAAACGCTCCATATCTGTGCTCAGTGTGCTGCATATATCTGTGCTCACACTGCTTTATTGTGGGGACTGGGGACCAGCAGTATTATATAGGAGGAGTACAGTGCAGAGTTTTGCTGACCAGTGACCACCAGTATTATACGTTGTCTGCCTGAAAAACGCTCCATTTCTGTGCTCAGTGTGCTGCATATATCTGTGCTCACACTGCTTTATTGTGGGGACTGGGGACCAGCAGTATTATATAGGAGGAGTACAGTGCAGAGTTTTGCTGACCAGTGACCACCAGTATACGTTGTCTGCCTGAAAAACGCTCCAAATCTGTGCTAAGTGTGCTGCATATATCTGTGCTCACACTGCTTTATTGTGGGGACTGGGGACCAGCAGTATTATATAGGAGGAGTACAGTGCAGAGTTTTGCTGACCAGTGACCACCAGTATTATACGTTGTCTGCCTGAAAAACGCTCCATATCTGTGCTCAGTGTGCTGCATATATCTGTGCTCACACTGCTTTATTGTGGGGACTGGGGACCAGCAGTATTATATAGGAGGAGTACAGTGCAGAGTTTTGCTGACCAGTGACCACCAGTATTATACGTTGTCTGCCTGAAAAACGCTCCATATCTGTGCTCAGTGTGCTGCATATATCTGTGCTCACACTGCTTTATTGTGGGGACTGGGGACCAGCAGTATTATATAGGAGGAGTACAGTGCAGAGTTTTGCTGACCAGTGACCACCAGTATTATACGTTGTCTGCCTGAAAAACGCTCCATATCTGTGCTCAGTGTGCTGCATATATCTGTGCTCACACTGCTTTATTGTGGGGACTGGGGACCAGCAGTATTATATAGGAGGAGTACAGTGCAGAGTTTTGCTGACCAGTGACCACCAGTATACGTTGTCTGCCTGAAAAATGCTCCATATCTGTGCTCAGTGTGCTGCATATATCTGTGCTCACACTGCTTTATTGTGGGGACTGGGGACCAGCAGTACATACCCTCCAACATGACCCGCCCCACTAGGTACAAAATGTTCTGTTTATGGACTTCCCTCTTAATTTATTATTGCCATCACCTGTGAAGAAACAGCTTTCTTATCATTTAACTAGTTCAACACAGGTGATGGAAATCATAAATTAAGAGGGAAGTCCAGAAACAGAGCATTTTGTACCTAGTGGGGCGGGTCATGTTGGAGGGTCTGGCAGTATTATATAGGAGGAGTACAGTGCAGAGTTTTGCTGACCAGTGACCACCAGTATTATACGTTGTCTGCCTGAAAAACGCTCCATATCTGTGCTCAGTGTGCTGCATATATCTGTGCTCACACTGCTTTATTGTGGGGACTGGGGACCAGCAGTATTATATAGGAGGAGTACAGTGCAGAGTTTTGCTGACCAGTGACCACCAGTATTATACGTTGTCTGCCTGAAAAACGCTCCATATCTGTGCTCAGTGTGCTGCATATATCTGTGCTCACACTGCTTTATTGTGGGGACTGGGGACCAGCAGTATTATATAGGAGGAGTACAGTGCAGAGTTTTACTGACCAGTGACCACCAGTATACGTTGTCTGCCTGAAAAACGCTCCATATCTGTGCTCAGTGTGCTGCATATATCTGTGCTCACACTGCTTTATTGTGGGGACTGGGGACCAGCAGTATTATATAGGAGGAGTACAGTGCATAGTTTTGCTGACCAGTGACCACCAGTATTATACGTTGTCTGCCTGAAAAACGCTCCATATCTGTGCTCAGTGTGCTGCATATATCTGTGCTCACACTGCTTTATTGTGGGGACTGGGGACCAGCAGTATTATATAGGAGGAGTACAGTGCAGAGTTTTGCTGACCAGTGACCACCAGTATACGTTGTCTGCCTGAAAAACGCACCATATCTGTGCTCAGTGTGCTGCATATATCTGTGCTCACACTGCTTTATTGTGGGGACTGGGGACCAGCAGTATTATATAGGAGGAGTACAGTGCAGAGTTTTGCTGACCAGTGACCACCAGTATTATACGTTGTCTGCCTGAAAAACGCTCCATATCTGTGCTCAGTGTGCTGCATATATCTGTGCTCACACTGCTTTATTGTGGGGACTGGGGACCAGCAGTATTATATAGGAGGAGTACAGTGCAGAGTTTTGCTGACCAGTGACCACCAATATACGTTGTCTGCCTGAAAAACGCTCCATATCTGTGCTCAGTGTGCTGCATATATCTGTGCTCACACTGCTTTATTGTGGGGACTGGGGACCAGCAGTATTATATAGGAGGAGTACAGTGCAGAGTTTTGCTGACCAGTGACCACCAGTATTATACGTTGTCTGCCTGAAAAACGCTCCATTTCTGTGCTCAGTGTGCTGCAAATATCTGTGCTCACACTGCTTTATTGTGGGGACTGGGGACCAGCAGTATTATATAGGAGGAGTACAGTGCAGAGTTTTGCTGACCAGTGACCACCAGTATACGTTGTCTGCCTGAAAAACGCTCCAAATCTGTGCTCAGTGTGCTGCATATATCTGTGCTCACACTGCTTTATTGTGGGGACTGGGGACCAGCAGTATTATATAGGAGGAGTACAGTGCAGAGTTTTGCTGACCAGTGACCACCAGTATTATACGTTGTCTGCCTGAAAAACGCTCCATATCTGTGCTCAGTGTGCTGCATATATCTGTGCTCACACTGCTTTATTGTGGGGACTGGGGACCAGCAGTATTATATAGGAGGAGTACAGTGCAGAGTTTTGCTGACCAGTGACCACCAGTATTATACGTTGTCTGCCTGAAAAACGCTCCATATCTGTGCTCAGTGTGCTGCATATATCTGTGCTCACACTGCTTTATTGTGGGGACTGGGGACCAGCAGTATTATATAGGAGGAGTACAGTGCAGAGTTTTGCTGACCAGTGACCACCAGTATTATACGTTGTCTGCCTGAAAAACGCTCCATATCTGTGCTCAGTGTGCTGCATATATCTGTGCTCACACTGCTTTATTGTGGGGACTGGGGACCAGCAGTATTATATAGGAGGAGTACAGTGCAGAGTTTTGCTAACCAGTGACCACCAGTATTATACGTTGTCTGCCTGAAAAACGCTCCATATCTGTGCTCAGTGTGCTGCATATATCTGTGCTCACACTGCTTTATTGTGGGGACTGGGGACCAGCAGTATTATATAGGAGGAGTACAGTGCAGAGTTTTGCTGACCAGTGACCACCAGTATACGTTGTCTGCCTGAAAAATGCTCCATATCTGTGCTCAGTGTGCTGCATATATCTGTGCTCACACTGCTTTATTGTGGGGACTGGGGACCAGCAGTATTATATAGGAGGAGTACAGTGCAGAGTTTTGCTGACCAGTGACCACCAGTATTATACGTTGTCTGCCTGAAAAACGCTCCATATCTGTGCTCAGTGTGCTGCATATATCTGTGCTCACACTGCTTTATTGTGGGGACTGGGCCCAGCAGTATTATATAGGAGGAGTACAGTGCAGAGTTTTGCTGATCAGTGACCACCAGTATTATACGTTGTCTGCCTGAAAAACACTCCATTTCTGTGCTCAGTGTGCTGCATATATCTGTGCTCACACTGCTTTATTGTGGGGACTGGGGACCAGCAGTATTATATAGGAGGAGTACAGTGCAGAGTTTTGCTGACCAGTGACCACCAGTATACATTGTCTGCCTGAAAAACGCTCCAAATCTGTGCTCAGTGTGCTGCATATATCTGTGCTCACACTGCTTTATTGTGGGGACTGGGGACCAGCAGTATTATATAGGAGGAGTACAGTGCAGAGTTTTGCTGACCAGTGACCACCAGTATACGTTGTCTGCCTGAAAAACGCTCCATATCTGTGCTCAGTGTGCTGCATATATCTGTGCTCACACTGCTTTATTGTGGCGACTGGGGACCAGCAGTATTATATAGGAGGAGTACAGTGCAGAGTTTTGCTGACCAGTGACCACCAGTATTATACGTTGTCTGCCTGAAAAACGCTTCATATCTGTGCTCAGTGTGCTGCATATATCTGTGCTCACACTGCTTTATTGTGGGGACTGGGGACCAGCAGTATTATATAGGAGGAGTACAGTGCAGAGTTTTACTGACCAGTGACCACCAGTATACGTTGTCTGCCTGAAAAACGCTCCATATCTGTGCTCAGTGTGCTGCATATATCTGTGCTCACACTGCTTTATTGTGGGGACTGGGGACCAGCAGTATTATATAGGAGGAGTACAGTGCAGAGTTTTGCTGACCAGTGACCACCAGTATTATACGTTGTCTGCCTGAAAAACGCTCCATATCTGTGCTCAGTGTGCTGCATATATCTGTGCTCACACTGCTTTATTGTGGGGACTGGGGACCAGCAGTATTATATAGGAGGAGTACAGTGCAGAGTTTTGCTGACCAGTGACCACCAGTATTATACGTTGATCTATTACTGGCATATAATTCCACACATTAAAAAATGGAGAACAAAAATGTGGAGGGTAAAATAGGGAAAGATCAAGATCCACTTCCACCTCGTGCTGAAGCTGCTGCCACTAGTCATGGCCGAGACGATGAAATGCCATCAACGTCGTCTACCAAGGCCGATGCACAATGTCATAGTAGAGAGCATGTAAAATCCCAAAAAATAAAGCTCAGTAAAATGACTCAAAAATCTAAATCAAAATCGTCTGAGGAGAAGCGTAAACTTGCCAATGTGCCATTTACGACACGGAGTGGCAAGGAACGGCTGAGGCCCTGGCCTATGTTCAAGGCTAGTGGTTCAGCTTCACCTGAGGATGAAACTCATCCTCCTGCTAGAAAACTTCAAAGAGTTAAGATGGCAAAAGCAGAGCAAAGAACTGTGCGTTCTTCTAAATCACAAATCCCCAAGGAGAGTCCAATTGTGTCGGTTGCGATGCCTGACCTTCCCAACACTGGACGGGAAGAGGTTGCGCCTTCCACCATTTGCACGCCCCCTGCAAGTGCTGGAAGGAGCACCCGCAGTCCAGTTCCTGATAGTCAAATTGAAGATGTCACTGTTGAAGTACACCAGGATGAGGATATGGGTGTTGCTGGCGCTGGGGAGGAAATTGACAAGGAGGATTCTGATGGTGAGGTGGTTTGTTTAAGTCAGGCACCCGGGGAGACACCTGTTGTCCGTGGGACGAATATGGCCATTGACATGCCTGGTCAAAATACAAAAAAAATCACCTCTTCGGTGTGGAATTATTTCAACAGAAATGCGGACAACTGGTGTCAAGCCGTGTGTTGCCTTTGTCAAGCTGTAATAAGTAGGGGTAAGGACGTTAACCACCTAGGAACATCCTCCCTTATACGTCACCTGGACCGCATTCATCAGAAGTCAGTGACAAGTTCAAAAACTTTGGATGACAGCGGAAGCAGTCCACTGACCACTAAATCCCTTCCTCTTGTAACCAAGCTCCTGCAAACCACACCACCAACTCCCTCAGTGTCGATTTCCTCCTTAGACAGGAAAGCCAATAGTCCTGCAGGCCATGTCACTGTCAAGTCTGACGAGTCCTCTCCTGCCTGGGATTCCTCCGATGCATCCTTGAGTGTAACGTCTACTGCTGCTGGCGCTGCTGTTGTTGCTGCTGGGAGTCGATCGCCATCCCAGAGGGGAAGTCGGAAGACCATTTGTACTACTTCCAGTAAGCAATTGACTGTCCAACAGTCCTTTGCGAGGAAGATGAAATATCACAGCAGTCATCCTGCTGCAAAGCGGATAACTCAGGCCTTGGCAGCCTGGGTGGTGAGAAACGTGTTTCCGGTATCCACCGTTAATTCACAGGCAACTAGAGACTTGATTGAGGTACTGTGTCCCCGGTACCAAATACCATCTAGGTTCCATTTCTCTAGGCAGGCGATACCGAAAATGTACACAGACGTCAGAAAAAGAGTCACCAGTGTCCTAAAAAATGCAGTTGTACCCAATGTCCACTTAACCACGGACATGTGGACAAGTGGAGCAGGGCAGACTCAGGATTATATGACTGTGACAGCCCACTGGGTAGATGTATTGCCTCCTACAGCAAGAACAGCAGCGGCAGCACCAGTAGCAGCATCTCGCAAACGCCAACTCGTTCCTAGGCAGGCTACGCTTTGTATCACCGCTTTCCATAAGAGGCACACAGCTGACAACCTCTTACGGAAACTGAGGAACATCATCGCAGAATGACTTACCCCAATTGGACTCTCCTGGGGATTTGTGACATCGGACAACGCCACCAATAATGTGCGTGCATTACATCTGGGCAAATTCCAGCACGTCCCATGTTTTGCACATACATTGAATTTGGTGGTGCAGAATTATTTAAAAAACGACAGGGGCGTGCAAGAGATGCTGTCGGTGGCCCGAAGAATTGCGGGCCACTTTCGGCATTCAGCCACCGCGTGCCGAAGACTAGAGCACCAGCAAACAATCCTGAACCTGCCCTGCCATCATCTGAAGCAAGAGGTGGTAACGAGGTGGAATTCAACCCTCTATATGCTTCAGAGGATGGAGGAGCAGCAAAAGGCCATTTAAGCCTATACATCTGCCTATGATATAGGCAAAGGAGGGGGAATGCACCTGACTCAAGCGCAGTGGAGAATGATTTCAACGTTGTGCAAGGTTCTGCAACCCTTTGAACTTGCCACACGTGAAGTCAGTTCAGACACTGCCAGCCTGAGTCAGGTCATTCCCCTCATCAGGCTTTTGCAGAAGAAGCTGGAGACATTGAAGGAGGAGCTAAAACAGAGCGATTCCGCTAGGCAGGTGGGACTTGTGGATGGAGCCCTTCATTCGCTTAACCAGGATTCACGGGTGGTCAATCTGTTGAAATCAGAGCACTACATTTTGGCCACCGTGCTCGATCCTAGATTTAAACCTACGTTGTATCTCTCTTTCCGGCAGACACAAGTCTGCAGAGGTTCAAAGACCTGCTGGTGAGAAAATTGTCAAGTCAAGCGGAACGTGACCCGTCAACAGCTCCTCCTTCACATTCTCCCGCAACTGGGGGTGCGAGGAAAAGGCTAAGAATTCCGAGCCCACCCGCTGGTGGTGATGCAGGGTAGTCTGGAGCGAGTGCTGACATCTGGTCCGGACTGAAGGACCTGTCAACGATTACTGACATGTCGTCTACTGTCACTGCATATGATTCTGTCACCATTGAAAGAATGGTGGAGGATTATATGAGTGACCGCATCCAAGTAGGCACGTCAGACAGTCCGTACGTATACTGGCAGGAAAAAGAGGCAATTTGGAGGCCCTTGCAGAAACTGGCTTTATTTTACCTAAGTTGCCCCCCCTCCAGTGTGTACTCCGAAAGAGTGTTTAGTGCAGCCGCTCACCTTGTCAGCAATCGGCGTACGAGGTTACTTCCAGAAAATGTGGAGAAGATGATGTTCATCAAAATTAATTATAATCAATTCCTCCGTGGAGACATTCACCAGCAGCAATTGCCTCCAGAAAGTACACAGGGACCTGAGATGGTGGATTCCAGTGGGGACGAATTAATAATCTGTGAGGAGGGGGATGTACACAGTGAAAGGGGTGAGGAATCGGACGATGAGGAGGAGGTGGACATCTTGCTTCTGTAGAGCCAGTTTGTGCAAGGAGAGATTGATTGCTTCTTTTTTGGTGGGGGCCCAAACCAACCAGTCATTTCAGTCACAGTCGTGTGGCAGACCCTGTCGCTGAAATGATGGGTTCGTTAAAGTGTGCATGTCCTGTTTATACAACATAAGGGTGGGTGGGAGGGCCCAAGGACAATTCCATCTTGCACCTCTTTTTTCTTTCATTTTTCTTTGCATCATGTGCTGTTTGGGGACTATTTTTTTGAAGTGTCATCCTGCCTGACACTGCAGTGCCACTCCTAGATGGGCCAGGTGTTTGTGTCGGCCACTTGGGTCACTTAGCTTAGCCATCCAGCGACCTTGGTGCACCTCTTTTTTTCTTTGCATCATGTGCTGTTTGGGGACTATTTTTTAAATCTGCCATCCTGCCTGACACTGCAGTGCCACTCCTAGATGGGCCAGGTGTTTGTGTCGGCCACTTGGGTCGCTTAGCTTAGTCATCCAGCGACCTCGGTGCAAATTTTAGGACTAAAAATAATATTGTGAGGTGTGAGGTGTTCAGAATAGACTGAAAATGAGTGGAAATTATGGTTATTGAGGTTAATAATACTATGGGATCAAAATAACCCCCAAATTCTATGATTTAAGCTGTTTTTGAGGGTTTTTTGTAAAAAAACACCCGAATCCAAAACACACCCGAATCCGACCAAAAATTTTCAGGGAGGTTTTGCCAAAACGCGTCCGAATCCAAAACACGGCCGCGGAACCGAATCCAAAACCAAAACACAAAACCCGAAAAATTTCCGGTGCACATCTCTAGTATTTATATGGTACTTAGGGGTTTTTTTACTAAGCCTTGAATGGAGATAAAGTCGCTGGAGATAAAGTACCAGCCAATCAGCTCCTAACTGTCATTTTTATAACCCAGCCTGTGACATGGCAGTTAGGAAGCTGATTGGCTGATACTTTATCTCCATCCACTTTATCTCCGTTCAAGGCTTAGTAAATAGACCTCTTACTGTACACATAGGCAAACGCAGGGGGGGTTTCCGGTTGCTTGGAAACCCACCTCCTCTTGACAACTGGCTCACATTATGACAATAGCAATGGTATATAATATGATTAGTAGAGCTGCCGCCACATCAAGAAGTTTAAGGGACACAGCAGAGCTGCTGCACATGCCCAGTGGCAGCAGCTTCTTCTACCAAGTTTGCTGTGTGGCTCTGAGTCCTCAATCAGTGCACTGGGCCAGAGAGTAGTACCAGGAAGAAGAGACAGGAGCCTTAACATGTGGTGGGAGAATGTGTGCTTAGATAGCGCAGTACTGGTTTTATTACGTTTGTGTATTTATTTACAATGGTATGTTTAACCTTTTAATACCCACTTTGTTTGATACAGCCTATCTATAGTGTTAAATATTAATACTGTAATCCATACAGCTTCCAGTGTAAAAAAAGACCAATGTTTACATTACTGTCCAGTGTCGTTATTAGGTTCTTCTACCCCTCCCAGGGCCGGTTCAAGCCCGCTCTGCGCCCCGGGCAGGGAACGGGGCGTGGCCTAATACAGGGGGCGTGGTCAGTTACGCCCCCTGTACATTACTAGCGCCGCTTGACTGCTGAGCGGTGCGCGATGACGTCATCGCACACCGCTCAGCAAAGGTACACTCCACGAAGGGAAACTAGACGTGTAGCGTCTAGTTCCGTTCACTGGAGGCGGGGACACAGCGGGCAGCGGAGGCGGACGGGGGACACAGCGGGCAGCAGTGGCGGATCTTGCCACGGTGCGGCGCCCTCCAGATGGCGCCAGCGCCCTCCGGAAGGCGGCGCCCCGGGCAAAAGTCCTGCTTGCCCATGGCAAGATCCGCTACTGCCCCTCCTCAGACTCCCGCACTTGCTCCAACGATCTGCAGAGTGCGAGATTGTGGACTGGCATTTGGAAACCCCCCTCTAGAAATCCTGCGTTTGCCACTGGTACATACTGTATCTCACAGCACTTTACAGAGAACATTTAATCATTCACAACAGTACTCAGTGGATATTACAGTGTATATAACTGTCACAGGGCAACACACACACTTTACTGTCACTATTTTGCTAATAACCTATCAGAATGGCTTTGGAGAGTAGGAAGAAACTTACGTCGAGAACATATAAACTCCACATGTGGAGAGCCTTGGTGACCCCATGACCAGTACTCTGTACCTTTACCCTCTAGTTTTCTCTGCATTCTGGACAGAACAACCGTCCAATACATTTCTAATCCACTTCTGCGTACGCATATCTTAAATCGCTACTGCGACTCTGTACAAATTCTATTGGTACAAACGCGCAGAGAAACTTAAATGCAGCGCAGTAACAAAAGAAAAACTCAACTGCTTCTGACATCATCATAGCGTGCGATGCAGAATAAGGCCCACGCTGGATAAATACCGCCTCTCCTAAAAAAAACCACACTTTCAGGAGACAGAGGGGTGGACTTACTAAACGTGGGATTTTCAAACCCACCGATGATCTGCAATTTTGACTGATTTGTTTCAAATTGTAATTAATGCTAAAGATGCCTGATTTAGCATTAATTTATAATGCTGTTTGGAAATCATCGGTCAAGGCCACCAATCATCAATGGCTTTGAATATCCAATGTTTAGTAAATGTGCCCCAGAGACTGAAAAATAAGGGACACAAAGGCTGGAGAAACGGATGGTAAAAAAGAGCCAGCAGCATGAAGAATTAGCAGGAAATACAGAGTAGAGCTCCTACTTTGAAATCTTCCCCTCGGGAGAGTTCCCAGTGAATACAAGCAGCTGGAGGGAAACAGGGCAGCGCTTCTCATCATTAGAAACAAAAATAAAACATAAAAGTAAAACAAATGTTATAATCTCACCTTAGTGAGATTATAATATTTATATTACTTTTATGCTATATTTTGTTTTTTAACATATTTGTGTCTATTAACTGAATATGCCTGCAAATTTCTAAATGATACCATAGCACATTATATATATTCACGGTGGAGTCACATTATTATGAGCACCAGCTAACAGTCAGAGTAACCGCCGTGTGCAGCACGGACAGCAGCTAGTCGGGCTGAAGTGTCATGTTAGACACACGTCTGGTAGCCCTCAGGTTTATTGTGACGGCAAGCTGCTCCCCTGTAGTGTGTCGGTCGGCCTTCACGCACCTTCGTAGCTGGCGTTCACCTCTCACATCAATGGCATGTGGTGCTCCGCAGTTTCCACGTCGGTTATTCGCAATGGTGCCGAAAGCCGATAATCATCCCTTTTTGCAACTCCGATAAATCGCCCCTTTTACCCATGACAGCAACGAGTGATGTGTGTGGGAATGTGTCCTGTTTTACAGGACACATTCCAGCTGCAGCAGCCAGGGCGCCTGTGTCCCCTGCGGGACAATGTCTCTGACAGCGCGGGGACAGCTTGTCTGTCCCCAGCGCCTGTCAGTGTGTGGCGACGGCGGGTGTCCGGTGCAGGGATTACCTTTTTCCCTGCACCGGACAAGAGACTGCAGGGGCGTTTGAATCTTGGCGCCCTCCGGGAGCCAATCGCGGCTCCCGGAGCGGCAGCCAATCGGAGAGGGGCGCGGCGAGCCAATCGGCGCTTGCCGCGTCATAGGCCCCGCCCCCGGCGTCTGACGTCAGACGCCGGGCGGGAGCCTGAAGGAAGGACGGCGCGGAAGAGCGCGAAGAAGACAGACGCCGCGCGGAGGAGCCCGAAGAAGTCGTCGCGGTGGGAGCTCGGGTGGCCGCGGAAGAGGCCTGAAGACGTCCGGCGGCAGGAAGATGTCCAGCGGCGGCTGGACGCGGCGAGGCGACGGCGGCGCCGCTGGCCAGGACGGGCCAGCGGCCGAAGATTGAAGAAGAGCGCCGGAGAGGTCACCAGGGGTGGGAAGAAAAGAGCTGACGAAGCTCCCCCCTGGTGCCTCTCCCAGCGGGTCAGGTAGGCCCTTTTCAGGTGCCCCTGTACCCGCTCCTCCCTAGACCACCGGGTGTTCGGGCAATAGGCCCGTGGGCACAGTCAGGCCCTCCCGGCCTGTGGGCGCAGTAGGCGGGCACTAGGCCCGTGGCCAGATAGGCAGGCACTAGGCCTGGGGGCACAGGTTGGGCACTAGGCCCATAAGGATAGTCAGGCCACCGGCCTGTGGGCGCATTAGGCGGGCACTAGGCCCGGGGGCAGTTCAGGCAATAGGCCTGGGGACAAATAGAGGGCATTAGGCCCTAGGGTATTTCGGCCAAATAGGGGATATTAAGGGACCCTGGGCATTAGGCCCAGGTCACCCAACGGGCAACAAGTTAGGCGGGCACTAGGCCCGTGGGTGAAATCAGGCCTCCGGCCTGTGTGCAGCTAGGGGGCGCTAGGCCCACATAAGGGAAGGTACAGGAGGTGGGTAGGCCGTGCGGCGCCCACTCCTCTTTCCAGAGTCGGGTAACTAAAGGGACCGTACCGTCGCTTGCATTGTGTATCGTGATGTATGTTACCGTGCGGGGCAAAGTGTGAGCTCGTTAAGTGTGTTTAGTTTTGTTGCACCACACCCACAGAGCTAGTTTGAGGGCTCTGCCGTTGTAGTTAGTATAGGGTGTGACACTAGGTTAGAGTTAGGCCCTGCACGGCTGTTTGCTTGCTTGTTTGTTTACCTCCTTACAGGGACCTGTAAGAGAAGAAGACGTTCGCAGTGCGAAACTGACGGTGAGTAACATCTGTGTGCGTTTGTCCCTTGTCTGTCCCCGAGCGCCGGAGTCGGGATTGCTCACGGACGTGAGAATCCTGTTCATCACACTACGTGCGAGAGCGCGAGTGTGTGAAATCTGGGTGGCTGAGGCTTTGTGCCTGTGATGACCTTTCACCCAACCGGTGAAGGTCGCGGTCACCCCTGGGGTATCCCCTCTTCCAGTGGAAGAAGGGTCGATACCCCCTTTAAGGTAAACTATTCTCTCCTCAGCTCGGTCGTCGGTCAGCTCCGAGAGGGAATCGCCATGTCCGGATCCGACTGAAGATTTCCAGGTCCGTTGAAGGTTCCGGTACCTGAAGGTGAGAGAGAGCGGCGCCTGGTGAGTACCGAATCTACACCTGCACGGCAGCAGGCACCACACGCACCGCAGTCGCACCTCTCACACTTGGCGTAGTCGGCAGGATCAAAGAGACCGGATCACGGACACGATGTGGAACGCCACCAAGAAGACCTCCCTGCGGATGGCTCCGGAACAGACTCACCCACGGACGCGTGCGGACCAGAGCGACTGGGTGACGGTGTCTGGGGCAGACCTCCTGAAGATAGTGCAGCGGTCGGTCCAGCGTAGAAAAGAAGAGCGCCGGGAGAAGGGGCGCAAGAAGGCCGCTGTGACGCCCTGCAAGAAATGTCGGCAAACGGGGCACATTGCCGACGAGTGTACGTGGCGAGAGACGTCCCCAAAGAAGGTGGTCCAGGAAGCGGACCGAAGACGTCAGCAGGGCCAAGTGAAGAAAGAGTCCTGGTGTTTGCTCTGCGGAAACTACGGGCATGAGCACAACAGTTGTCCCTGGGACGAAGAGTTGAGCGAAGACGAGGTTGATCCCCGGTGTGAAAGCTGTGGAGATCCCCGACATCGGCTCCTGGAATGTCCATGGACGGAAGACAGGACGGACTATGAGGCCACGGTGAAGCAGATGACGGAGTCTCGTCAGCAACTTTGGGACCGGGTGGCTGCAGAGCCTGTGTGTGCGCTCTGCGAGGCGAGAGGACATGCGCTTCCCGATTGTCCGTGGAATGAAGACCGGATGATTGCGGATGGTCGCGCCCAGAGATGGGAGGAGGAAACCAGGGAAATGGAGCGGAAGGCCTTGCTTGAAGTTAGTTCGCAGGTGTCCATTTCCTCTGAGCCGGAACCAACGGGTGAAGATTCCCCAGTGAAGGAGGTGGACCAGGAACCCGTCTTGGAGAAGGTGGAAGTGGCCCTCCCTTGTTGGAAGTGTCGGCGACCAGGACATGCGGCCAGTGAGTGCCCCTGGGAAGATGCCGCGGACCTACTCTGTCCCAAGAAAGTGATCCCAGTAAGGCAGAATCCTTTCCCGCATGGGGCGGAGGTGGACGACTGGGAGGTGAAGAGACCACGCTGCGAAGAAAAGCGTGAAGACCCAGTGACGGAGACGTCCGGAATCTCCCCGCGATGGAACCGTCCACGACCAGGACGTGCGGAACAGGAGTGTCCTGGGTACCAAAAGATGCCAGCGGAAGCGAAGGAGTACGCTGAGGAAGTCACGATGCCAGCGGAAGCGAAGGAGTACGCTGAGGAAACAGAGGTGCCAGCGGAAAGGAACTAAGTACGCTGAGGAGGAAAATGATACCCCAGTCCAGATATCGGAGGAGGACTCGGACTACGGTGAGCTGTCCGCCGACGAATCCCTCCAAGAACAGACGGAGGACGACTCTGGCATCGGAAGCGCCGACGAGAGTGACTGTCAGGATCGGGTGGAGTCGTGCTCCCAGTTGAATGCCCTCCATGAAGAGGAGGAGATAGTCCTGGAGCAATACCTGCCGGAAGTACCGAGTTGGACGGACGTACGGGGAGAGGATCGTGATGCCGTGGGAGGACCCGTTCCAGAGGAAGACATGGGACCTTTGGAGATGCCCCACGAGGAGATGCGACAGATGGTGGTTGTTGCTCGGGAGGAAACGGATGCCCCGGAGGATTCCGCTGTTGGGTGGTGGTCAGTACCACCCCCTGAAGACAGGGACGATGCCACTGACGATCTGAAAGGCCAGGAGTGGGTGACTGTTGTCCCCGTGGAGGAAGAGTCCCCTTGGTGGCCAACGTCGAGCGACCGTGAGGAGATGCCACTCCCCCAGAGGATCCGCCGATGGAGGTCGGGAGGTAAGAAGAGGAACCCGGAGCTGGAGGAGGAAGGAGGTGGGGTCACAGCCCGTCCGGGCTGGGCCTTCGAACACAACCTCGCCGGAGGGACCTTGGAATTCCCTGACCCGCGGACGATGGACGTCGTGGAGATCTTTGTAGGGACTACAAAGGAAAAAGGGGGGGGAAATGTGGGAATGTGTCCTGTTTTACAGGACACATTCCAGCTGCAGCAGCCAGGGCGCCTGTGTCCCCTGCGGGACAATGTCTCTGACAGCGCGGGGACAGCTTGTCTGTCCCCAGCGCCTGTCAGTGTGTGGCGGCGGCGGGTGTCCGGTGCAGGGATTACCTTTTTCCCTGCACCGGACAAGAGACTGCAGGGGCGTTTGAATCTTGGCGCCCTCCGGGAGCCAATCGCGGCTCCCGGAGCAGCAGCCAATCGGAGAGGGGCGCGGCGAGCGCCGATTGGCTCGCCGCGCCCCTCTCCGATTGGCTGCTGCTCCGGGAGCCGCGATTGGCTCCCGGAGGGCGCCAAGATTCAAACATAGTCATAGGCCCCGCCCCCGGCGTCTGACGTCAGACGCCGGGCGGGAGCCTGAAGGAAGGACGGCGCGGAAGAGCGCGAAGAAGACAGACGCCGCGCGGAGGAGCCCGAAGAAGTCGTCGCGGTGGGAGCTCGGGTGGCCGCGGAAGAGGCCTGAAGACGTCCGGCGGCAGGAAGATGTCCAGCGGCGGCTGGATGCGGCGAGGCGACGGCGGCGCCGCTGGCCAGGACGGGCTAGCGGCCGAAGATTGAAGAAGAGCGCCGGAGAGGTCACCAGGGGTGGGAAGAAAAGAGCTGACGAAGCTCCCCCCTGGTGCCTCTCCCAGCGGGTCAGGTAGGCCCTTTTCAGGTGCCCCTGTACCCGCTCCTCCCTAGACCACCGGATGTTCGGGCAATAGGCCCATTGGCACAGTCAGGCCCTCCCGGCCTGTGGGCGCAGTAGGCGGGCACTAGGCCCGTGGCCAGATAGGCAGGCACTAGGCCTGGGGGCACAGGTTGGGCACTAGGCCCATAAGGATAGTCAGGCCACCGGCCTGTGGGCGCATTAGGCGGGCACTAGGCCCGGGGGCAGTTCAGGCAATAGGCCTGGGGACAAATAGAGGGCATTAGGCCCTAGGGTATTTCGGCCAAATAGGGGATATTAAGGGACCCTGGGCATTAGGCCCAGGTCACCCAACGGGCAACAAGTTAGGCGGGCACTAGGCCCGTGAGTGAAATCAGGCCTCCGGCCTGTGTGCAGCTAGGGGGCGCTAGGCCCACATAAGGGAAGGTACAGGAGGTGGGTAGGCCGTGCGGCGCCCACTCCCCTTTCCAGAGTCGGGTAACTAAAGGGACCGTACCGTCGCTTGCATTGTGTATCGTGATGTATGTTACCGTGCGGGGCAAAGTGTGAGCTCGTTAAGTGTGTTTAGTTTTGTTGCACCACACCCACAGAGCTAGTTTGAGGGCTCTGCCGTTGTAGTTAGTATAGGGTGTGACACTAGGTTAGAGTTAGGCCCTGCACGGCTGTTTGCTTGCTTGTTTGTTTACCTCCTTACAGGGACCTGTAAGAGAAGAAGACGTTCGCAGTGCGAAACTGACGGTGAGTAACATCTGTGTGCGTTTGTCCCTTGTCTGTCCCCGAGCGCCGGAGTCGGGATTGCTCACGGACGTGAGAATCCTGTTCATCACACTACGTGCGAGAGCGCGAGTGTGTGAAATCTGGGTGGCTGAGGCTTTGTGCCTGTGATGACCTTTTACCCAACCGGTGAAGGTCGCGGTCACCCCTGGGGTATCCCCTCTTCCAGTGGAAGAAGGGTCGATACCCCCTTTAAGGTAAACTATTCTCTCCTCAGCTCGGTCGTCGGTCAGCTCCGAGAGGGAATCGCCGTGTCCGGATCCGACTGAAGATTTCCAGGTCCGTTGAAGGTTCCGGTACCTGAAGGTGAGAGAGAGCGGCGCCTGTTGAGTACCGAGTCTACACCTGCACGGCAGCAGGCACCACACGCACCGCAGTCGCACCTCTCACATGTGTGCAGGAGGCCTATTGCACACCTTATACACCCAGCAAGCCAGCGCACGACACGTGATGTACTTTCATGTGCCACGCGCTGCCGACGTCATATGTAGGAGGTGGTCATAATAAAGTGACTTGACCATGTGTATTTTTTTTAAAACTTTTTTTTAAATGAAGCCATTATTATTGTAATATAAGAAAAAGTAACAACCAATAAAATAATAATTATAATAAAAACATATATACAAATATTATTACATTATTATTATTATTATTATTATTATTATTATTATTATTATTAATAATAATAATAATAATATAAAATACAATTTTATAACATTTTTAAATACTATTTGTTACTTATTATTTTACATAATACTTGTATATTAACAATAATAATAACAACTATTAAAAATAAAAAATATTTACTCTTTTATGTTTATTATAGTAAAAGTGATTTATTCAGTACAATACTATCTCTACGTCAGTTTGATACAGTACTATGGATTTTATGATTATAGGGGTCTATTTACTAAGCCTTGGATGGAGATAAAGTTGCTGGAGATAAAGTACCGGCCAATCAGCTCCTAACTGCCATGTCACAGTCTGTATTTGAAAAATGACAGTTAGGAGCTGATTGGCTGGTACTTTATCTCCAGCAACTTTATCTCCATCTAAGGCTTAGTAAATAGATCCCTTACTTTGGAGGAACTTGTGATTGTTTACTGTAGCTCATTCAACCAATCAGATTCTAACTGTAATTTATCTAGCACAGTCTTTGGAACGACCGGTATAAGCTGATTGGTTGGTTTGGGCAACTACTCCACTTTGGCCCTCATTCCGAGTCGTTCGCTCGGTAATTTTCTTCGCATCGCAGCGTTTTTCTGCTTAGTACGCATGCGCAATGTTCGCACTGCGACTGCGCCAAGTAATTTTGCTATGAAGATAGTATTTTTACTCACGGCTTTTTCATCGCTCCGGCGAACGTAATGTGATTGACAGGAAATGGGTGTTACTGGGCGGAAACACGGCGTTTTATGGGCGTGTGGATGAAAACGCTACCGTTTCCGGAAAAAACGCAGGAGTGGCCGGAGAAACGGGGGAGTGTCTGGGCGAACGCTAGGTGTGTTTGTGACGTCAAACCAGGAACGACAAGCACTGAACTGATCGCACAGGCAGAGTAAGTCTGGAGCTACTCTGAAACTGCTAAGTAGTTTGTAATCGCAATATTGCGAATACATCGTTCGCAATTTTAAGAAGCTAAGATTCACTCCCAGTAGGCGGCGGCTTAGCGTGTGTAAAACTGCTAAAATCGCCTTGCGAGCGAACAACTCGGAATGAGGGCCTTTATCTCTTTCCAAGCGGTAAATTTACCGTTTGAAAAATTGGGTTGGGCTTTTTGGGAAATTTTCTGTCGTTTTTGCAAACTGACTAAAACCGAATATCTACCAATGGCAAGACTGACACAAAACCAACCAAAAACCCGACTTTATAACACTTTAGAACATCAGACCAACAATCAATATTTTTAGCATAAACAATAATAGGATCTGCAGATTTACTAAAAGACTGTTTTAAAACCAACCAAAAACCGATGAGAAAATGATGGCGATCCCACCCAAACAATAGGCCTGCTTGTTGAAGGTGAGTTATGATCTGTGCAGGCTTTATTAGGAAAAAATGTAAAGAAAGAGTAAAAAATAAATAAAAAAAAATAAGATTTTAAACCTACCGGTAAATCTATTTCTCCTAGTCCGTAGAGGATGCTGGGGACTCCGTAAGGACCATGGGGTATAGACGGGCTCTGCAGGAGATAGGGCACCTAAAAAGAACTTTGACTATGGGTGTGCACTGGCTCCTCCCTCTATGCCCCTCCTCCAGACCTCAGTTAGAGAACTGTGCCCAGAGGAGATGGACAATACAAGGCAGGATTTAGCAATCCAAGGGCAAGATTCATACCAGCCCACACCAATCATACCATGTAACCTGGAACATACATAACCAGTTAACAGTATGAACAAACTACAGTAACGGTCCAAGACCGATGTCAACTGTAACATAACCCTTATGTAAGCAACAACTATATACAAGTCTTGCAGAGTTTCCGCACTGGGACGGGCGCCCAGCATCCTCTACGGACTAGGAGAAATAGATTTACCGGTAGGTTTAAAATCTTATTTTCTCTTACGTCCTAGAGGATGCTGGGGACTCCGTAAGGACCATGGGGTTTATACCAAAGCATCCAATCGGGCGGGAGAGTGCGTATGACTCTGCAGCACCGACTGAGCAAACGCTAGGTCCTCATCAGCCAGGGTATCAAACTTGTAGAATTTAGCAAAAGTGTTTGACCCCGACCAAGTTGCCGCTCGGCAAAGTTGTAATGCCGAGACGCCTCGGGCAGCCGCCCAAGAAGAGCCCACCTTCCTAGTGGAATGGGCCTTAACCGAATTTGGTACCGGCAATCCAGCCGTAGAGTGAGCCTGCTGAATCGTATTACAGATCCAGCGAGCAATAGTCTGCTTCGAAGCAGGAGCGCCAATCATATTGGCCGCATACAGGACAAATAGAGCCTCTGTTTTCCTAATTCTAGCCGTCCTGGCTACATAAATTTTTAAGGCCCTGACTACGTCCAGGGATCTGGAATCCTCCAGGTCACTTGTAGCCACAGGCACCACAATAGGTTGATTCATATGGAACGAAGAAACCACTTTAGGCAAAAATTGCGGACGTGTCCTCAATTCAGCTCGATCCACATGAAAAATCAAGTAGGGGCTCTTGTGTGACAAAGCCGCCAATTCTGACACTCGCCTTGCTGATGCTAAGGCCAACAACATGACCACCTTCCAGGTAAGAAATTTCAACTCAACCTTGTTAAGCGGTTCAAACCAGTGTGATTTTAGGAACTGCAACACCACGTTCAGGTCCCATGGTGCCACTGGAGGCACAAAAGGGGGCTGGATGTGCAGCACAAACGTCTGGACTTCTGGAAGAGAAGCCAATTCCTTCTGAAAGAAAATCGAGAGGGACGAAATCTGTACCTTAACAGAACCTAATTTCAGGCCCATATCCACTCCTGTCTGTAGGAAGTGGAGAAGACGACCCAGATGAAAATTTTCCGTAGGTGCATTCTTGGTCTCACACCAAGACACATACTTTCGCCAGATACGGTGAAAATGTTTTATTACCATCACCTCCTTCCTAGCCTTTATTAAAGTAGGGATGACCTCGTCCGGAATCCCCTTTTTCGCTAGGATTCGGCGTTCAACCGCCATGCCGTCAAACGTAACCGCGGTAAGTCTTGAAATACACAGGGCCCCTGCTGCAACAGGTCTTCCCTCAGAGGAAGAGGCCAGGGATCTCCTGTGAGCATTTATTGTAGATCCGAGTACCAGGCCCTTCTAGGCCAGTCTGGGACAACGAGTATCGTCTGTACTCTTCTTCGTCTTATGATCCTCAACACTTTTGTGATGAGAGGAAGAGGAGGAAACACGTAGACCGATTTGAACACCCACGGTGTTACCAGAGCCTCTACTGCTACTGCCTGAGGGTCCCGAGACCTGGCGCAATACCTCCGAAGTTTTTTGTTGAGGCGTGACGCCATCATGTCTATTTGAGGAGTTCCCCAAAGACGTGTTACGTCTGCAAAGACTTCTTGATGAAGTCCCCACTCTCCTGGATGGAGATCGTGTCTGCTGAGGAAGTCTGCTTCCCAGTTGTCCACTCCCGGAATGAAGACAGCCGACAGAGTGCTTACATGATTTTCCGCCCAGCGAAGGATCCTTGTGGCTTCCGCCATCGCGACTCTGCTTCTTGTCCCGCCTTGGCGGTTCACATGAGCCACTGCTGTGACATTGTCTGATTGAATCAGAACCGGTAGGTTTCGAAGAAAACTCTCCGCTTGTCGAAGGCCGTTGTAAAAGGCCCTGAGTTCCAACAAATTGATGTGTAGACAGGACTCCTGGTCTGACCAAAGACCCTGAAAATTTTTTCCCTGTGTGACTGCTCCCCATCCTCGGAGGCTCGCGTCCGTGGTAACCAGGATCCAATCCCGAATTCCGAACCTGCGACCCTCCAGGAGGTGAGCACTTTGCAACCACCACAGGAGGGACACTCTGGTCCCTGGGGACAGAGTTATTTTCCGATGTAAGTGCAGATGGGACCCGGACCACTTGTCCAGAAGGTCCCATTGAAAAGTCCTTGCCTGGAACCTTCCGAAGGGAATGGCCTCGTAGGCCGCCACCATTTTCCCCAGAACTCGAGTGCATTGGTGAACTGACACCCTTTTTGGTTTTAGCAGGTCTCTGACCATGTTCTGGATGTCTTGGGCTTTCTCTATTGGGAGGAAGACCTTCATTTGTTCCGTATCCAGTATCATACCTAGGAACGGTAGTCGAGTTGTCGGAATCAACTGTGACTTCGGTAGATTTAGAATCCAACCGTGTTGCTGGAGCACTCTCAGAGAGAGCGCCACACTGCTCAGCAATTTCTCCCTTGATCTCGCTTTTATCAGGAGATCGTCCAAGTATTCGATAATTGTGACTCCATGCTTGTGCAGGACCACCATCATTTCCGCCATTATCTTGGTGAAAATCCTCGGGGCCATGGAGAGTCCAAACGGCAACGTCTGAAATTGGTAATGACAATCCTGTACAGCGAATCTCAGGTATTCCTGATGGGGGGCATATATGGGGACATGAAGGTATCGCTCTGAGTGATTCCATTTTGAATTTGAATCTTTTTATGTACAGGTTTAGGGATTTCAGATTCAAAATAGGTCTGACCGAACCGTCCGGTTTCGGGACCACAAATAGGGTTGAGTAGTAACCTCTTCCCTGCTGGTGCAGGGGAACCTTGATTATCACTTGTATACACAGCGTTTGAATTGCAGCTAACACTACATCCCTTTCCGATGTGGAAGCTGGTAGGGCCGATTTGAAAAATCGGCGCGGGGGCACCTCCTCGAATTCCAGTTTGTACCCCTGGGAAACTATTTCCAACACCCAGGGATTCAGGTCTGATCTGACCCAGGCCTGACTGAAAAGTCGAAGACGTGCCCCCACCGGTGCGGACTCCCTCAGGGGAGCCCCAGCGTCATGCTGTGGGTTTTGGAGCAGCCGGGGAGGACTTTGGTTCCTGGGCATCTGCCGAAGCAGGTGCTCTTTTGCCTCTGCCCTTACCTCTGACGCGGAAAGAGGATCCCCGACCTCTTTTGGACTTGTGAGACCGAAAGGACTGCATCTGATAGGGTGTTACTTTCTTTTGCTATTGGGGAATATATGGTAAAAATCTGATTTACCTGCTGTAGCTGTGGAAACCAGGTCCGTCAGCCCATCCCCAAACAATACATTACCCTTATAGAGTCCATAAGGATCTTCTCGCTGAGATAGACATGGCATTGGCCCTAGAAGCCAGCAATCCAATGTCCCTTTGGGCATCCCTCATAAATAAGACTGCGTCTTTTATATGGGCTAGAGTTAAGAATATAGTATCCTTATCCATATTATCAAATTGATCTGTCAGTTCATCTGTCCAAGCTGCAATTGCGCTACACACCCAAGCCGACGCAATTGTCGGTCTTAGCACAGCCCCCGTATGAGAATAAATACACTTTAAGGTAGTATCTTGCCTGCGATCTTCAGGGTCCTTAAGGACCGCTGTGTCAGGAGACGGTAGCGCCACTTTCTTGGACAAGCGCGTCAGGGCCTTGTCCACAGTGGGGGATGATTCCCAAATCTCCCTGTCCTGCTTAGGGAAGGGGTATGCCATATAAATTCTTTTGGGGATCTGCGGTCTCTTTTCCGGAGTCTCCCAAGCTTTTCCAAAGAAATCATTTAATTCATGAGATGTGGGAAAATTAATAATCTGTTTCTTTTCCTTAAACATGTGTACCCTTGTGTCGGGGACCAAGGGTTCATCCTCAATATGTAACACATCCCTTATTGCCACAATCATACACTGAATGGTTTTATTCACCCTAGGGTGCAATTTTACTTCGTCGTAGTCGACACTGGAGTCAGAATCCGTGTCGGTAGTAGTGTCTTGTGTTAAGGGACGCTTTTGAGACCCCGACGGGCCCTGTGAGTCGGTCCAATCCGAGGATTGACCCCCTGATGTCCCCCCTAATTCAGCCTTATCAAGCCTTTTATGTAAAGATGCCACACTTGCATTCAACATATGCCACATGTCCATCCAATCCTGAGTCGGCACAACCGACGGGGACACACCACTCATTTGCTCCACCTCCTCCTTGGAGAAGCCTTCCGCCTCAGACATGTTGACACACGTACCGACACCCCACACACACAGGGATAAACCTATAAGGGGACAAAACCCCAACCAGGCCCTTAGGAGAGACAGAGAGAGAGTATGCCAGCACACACCAGCTCTTAAAAACACTGGAATATATATACCAGATAGCGCTTTTTATATATATAGCCTTAATTCCCACTCACTGCGTCTCCAAAGTGCCCCCCTCCTCTTTTTTCCAGCCTGTGAAGGTTCAGCAGGGGAGAGATCAGGGAGCCAGCTTTTCTCATGCAGTTTCTGTGGAGAAAATGGCGCTGGTTAGTGCTGAGGATCAAGCCCCGCCCACCCGACGGCGGGCTTCGGTCCCAGTAAACTTATATAAAAAATGGCGGGGGATTTGTGGATTTACTGTGCCACAGCCTAATCCTGCTTATATTGCCACAAAATGAGGAATATTGCTGCCCAGGGCGCCCCCCCCCCCCTGCGCCCTGCACCCTTCAGTGCCTGCTTGTGTGTGTTTACTGGGAGCAATGGCGCGCAGCTTACCGCTGCGCGCTTACCTCATGAAGATCTGATGTCTTCTGCCGCCTGATGTCTTCTTTGCCTTCTTATACTCACCTGGCTTCTATCTTCGGCATCTGTGAGGAGGACGGCGGCGCGGCTCCGGGACGAACCCCAGGTGAGACCTGTGTTCCGACTCCCTCTGGAGCTAATGGTGTCCAGTACCTTAGAAACAGTGCCCAACTTGACAAGCCAGCTCTGTTTCTCTCTCCTCAGTCCCACGATGCAGGGAGCCTGTTGCCAACAGGACTCCCTGAAAATAAAAACCTAACAAAATTCTTTAAAACAGAAAACTCTGGAGAGCTCTCTGCATTGTACCCATTCTCCTCTGGGCACAAGATCTAACTGAGGTCTGGAGGAGGGGCATAGAGGGAGGAGCCAGTGCACACCCATAGTCAAAGTTCTTTTTAGGTGCCCTATCTCCTGCGGAGCCCGTCTATACCCCATGGTCCTTACGGAGTCCCCAGCATCCTCTAGGACGTAAGAGAAACATTGCGTGGGAGACACAGCGTGGAGCCCCCCATCACATCGTAATCCAGCCCCATATTGGTCAGCCGAGGCATAGAGTTCCTCAGAATTCCCACCCAAATGGGGTCCCCCCTCCCAAGGAACCCCTAGGCCTGAGCTGAAAGCCCAGGTTTATTCCCCACACCCAGGGGCATATCCAGAACTTTGTGGCCCCATAGCAACATTTTGAAGGGGCCCCTGTCCCAATGCTTCTAGAGAGACACCTCTCATTTTCTAAACCATAGTAGTGCCTTAGTTAATGTTATGCCCCATAGTAGTGCCCTGATTTATTTTATGAACCATGGTAGTGCCCTAGTTCACATTATCTATAGGGCTGCCACTACACATTATGCCACACAGTACCCCCTTTTTACATTATGACATATCGTGTCTCCCAGTTCATATTATGCTACATTACAGTGCTGCCTCCAAGTTCATATTATGCCACATTACAGTGCCCCCGTTCATATTATGCCACATTACAGTGCTGCCTCCAAGTTCATATTATGCCACATTACAGTGCTGCCTCCAAGTTCATATTATGCCACATTACAGTGCCATCGTTCATATTATGCAACAGTATAGTGCCCCCATTTCATATTATGCCACATTACAGTGCCCAAGTATATATTATGTAACATTATAATGCCCTCCAGTTCATTTTATACCACATTACAGTGAGCAGGTCCAGAGACCTACCTAGATATATTGTAGGTACCAAGGCAAAAGTTTGTAAGGGCCTCTATGTACCCCCAAATGTTGAAAGATGTATATAACACATGGGGGGAGATTCAAATGTTTGAAATGTCAGTTAAGAGTCTGTTTTTTCCTATCTAATAGACAGACACCCAACCGACTTTTCAAACATTTGAATTTCCCCCATGTACTGTAACTCTCAGCTCTAACACCATAGCAGCTGCACTCCCTGCACCTATGGTAGCTACACCCTTGTATATATTACATATAACTGTGACATGAAAGGTGGCCCCTCTCAGAGCTGGGCCCCATAGCAGCTGCACTTCCTGCACCTATGGTAGCTACGCCCTGTATATAACACATGTAACTGTGACAGGGAAGGTGGCCCCTCTCAGCTCTTCGCCCCATAGCAGATGCACTCCCTGCACCTATGGTAGCTACACCCTTGTATATAATACATGTAACTGTGACAGGATAGGTGGCCCCTCTCAGAGCTGGGCCCCATAGCAGCTGCACTTCCTGCACCTATGGTAGCTACACCCTTGTATATAACACATGTAACTGTGACAGGGAAGGTGGCCCCTCTCAGCTCTGGGACCCATAGCAGCTGCACTCCCTGCACCTATGGTAGCTACACCATGTATACAACACATGTAACTGTGACAGGGAAGGTGGCCCCTCTCAGCTCTGGGCCCCATAGCAGCTGCACTCCCTGCACCTATGCTAGCTACACCCAGTGTCGGACTGGGGCATGAAGGGCCCACCGGGGGAATGCAGTGATAGAGGCCCATACTTAAGGGTGTGGCCAGCCTACAAAGGGGGTGTGGCCAGCCTCCACAGAGGCTTGAAATACACAATAGTTTAGTGCAGTGTAATGCAACATATCTACTATGTATAATACAAGTGCACAGTCTGGAACCTGATCCCTAGAGGAAGGAGTGGGCCCTCAGGCAGTGGGGCCTACCGGTGGTTTCCCTGGTACCCCTGTGGGCCAGTCCAACCCTGGCTACACCCTGTATATAATACATGTAGCTGTGACAGGGAAGGTGGGTCCCTCTCAGCTCTGGGCTCCATAGCAGCTGCACCCCCTGCAACTATGGTAGCTACACCCTTGTATATAGGGAAGGTGACCCCTCTCAGCTCTGGTCCCCATAGCAGCTGCACTCCCTGCACCTATGGTAGCTACACCCTGTATATAACACATGTAACTGACAGGGAAGTTGGCCCCTCTCAGCTCTGGGCCTCATAGCAGCTGCACTCCCTGCACCTATGGTAGCTACACCCTGTATATAACACATGTAACTGACAGGGAAGGTGGCCCCTCTCAGCTCTGGGCCTCATAGCAGCTGTACTCCCTGCACCTATGGTAGCTACACCCTTGCCCACATCCCTGGTGGCGGGGGTGGGTACAGGGTTAATAGTGTACAAAATAGAAAATAAAATTGTTCTTTACAGTGGGACTACAGGTCCCAGCAAACCTGTTCCTGTATGGCAGCACTTGTGGAACAATAAGTGCCAGCAACAGCATGACTGCACAATAAGGGCACGCTGGCACCAGTAGTCTGTCTGTATAGAAAATAAGATTTTAAACCTACCGGTAAATCTATTTCTCCTAGTCCGTAGAGGATGCTGGGGACTCCGTAAGGACCATAGGGTATAGACGGGCTCCGCAGGAGATAGGGCACCTAAAAAGAACAACTTTGACTATGGGTGTGCACTGGCTCCTCCCTCTATGCCCCTCCTCCAGACCTCAGTTAGAGAACTGTGCCCAGAGGAGATGGACAATACAAGGCAGGATTTAGCAATCCAAGGGCAAGATTCATACCAGCCCACACCAATCATACCATGTAACCTGGAACATACATAACCAGTTAACAGTATGAACAAACTACAGTAACGGTCCAAGACCGATGTCAACTGTAACATAACCCTTATGTAAGTAACAACTATATACAAGTCTTGCAGAGTTTCCGCACTGGGATGGGCGCCCAGCATCCTCTACGGACTAGGAGAAATAGATTTACCGGTAGGTTTAAAATCTTATTTCTCTAACGTCCTAGTGGATGCTGGGGACTCCGAAAGGACCATGGGGAATAGCGGCTCCGCAGGAGACTGGGCACAAAAGTAAAAAGCTTTAGGACTACCTGGTGTGCACTGGCTCCTCCCCCTATGACCCTCCTCCAAGCCCCAGTTAGATTTTTGTGCCCGAACGAGACAGGTGCAGGCTAAGGGGCTCTCCTGAGCTGCTTAGTGTAAAAGTTTAAAGTAGAACAGCAGCTATATTAGGGAAAAACACTTATATAAGGTTATCCCTGTATATATATAGCGCTCTGGTGTGTGCTGGCAAACTCTCCCTCTGTCTCCCCAAAGGGCTAGTGGGGTCCTGTCCTCTATCAGAGCATTCCCTGTGTGTGTGCTGTGTGTCGGTACGTTGTGTCGACATGTATGAGGAGGAAAATGGTGTGGAGGCGGAGCAATTGCCTGTGTTAGTGATGTCACCCCCTAGGGAGTCGACACCTGACTGGATGGTCTTATGGAAAGAATTACGTGATAGTGTCAGCACTTTACAAAAGACTGTTGACGACATGAGACAGCCGGCGAAGCAGTTAATACCTGTACAGGCGTCTCAAACACCGTCAGGGGCTCTAAAGCGCCCGTTACCTCAGGTCGATACAGACACAGACACGGACACTGACTCCAGTGTCGACGGTGAGGAAACAAACTTATTTTCCAGTAGGGCCACACGTTACATGATCACGGCAATGAAGGAGGTTTTGAACATTTCTGATACTACAAGTACCACAAAAAAGGGTATTATGTGGGGTGTGAAAAAACTACCCGTAGTTTTTCCCGAATCAGATTAATTAAATGAGGTGTGTGATGAAGCGTGGGTTTCCCCCGATAAAAAAACTGCTAATTTCTAAAAAGTTATTGGCATTATACCCTTTCCCGCCAGAGGTTAGGGCGCGTTGGGAAACACCCCCTAGCGTAGATAAGGCGCTCACACGCTTATCAAAACAAGTGGCGTTACCGTCCCCTGATACGTCCGCCCTCAAGGAACCAGCTGATAGGAAGCTGGAAAATATCCTTAAAAGTATATACATACATACTGGTATTATACTGCGACCAGCAATCGCCTCAGCCTAGATGTGCAGTGCTGGGGTGGCTTGGTCGGATTCCCTGACTGAAAATATTGATACCCTGGACAGGGACAATATATTATTGACTATAGAGCATTTAAAGGATGCATTTCTATATATGCGAGATGCACAGAGGGATATTTGCACTCTGGCATCAAGAGTAAGTGCGATGTCCATTTCTGCCAGAAGAGGATTATGGACGCGACAGTGGTCAGGGGATGCGGATTCCAAACGGCATATGGAAGTATTGCCGTATAAAGGGGAGGAGTTATTTGGGGTCGGTCTATCGGACCTGGTGGCCACGGCAACGGCTGGAAAATCCACCTTTTTACCCCAAGTCACCTCGCAGCAGAAAAAGATACCGTCTTTTCAGGCTCAGTCCTTTCGTCCCCATAAGGGGAAGCGGGCAAAAGGCCACTCATATCTGCCCCGGGGCAGAGGAAGGGGAAAAAGACTGCAGCAGACAGCCTCTTCCCACGAACAGAAGCCCTCCCCCGCTTCTGCCAAGTCCTCAGCATGACGCTGGGGCCTTACAAGCGGACTCAGGCACGGTGGGGGCCCGTCTCAAGAATTTCAGCGCGCAGTGGGCTCACTCGCAAGTGGACCCCTGGATCCTGCAGGTAGTATCTCAGGGGTACAAATTGGAATCCGAGACGTCTCCCCCTCGCCGGTTCCTGAAGTCTGCTTTGCCAACGTCTCCCCCCGACAGGGAGGCGGTATTGGAAGCCATTCACAAGCTGTATTCCCAGCAGGTGATAATCAAGGTACCCCTCCTACAACAGGGAAAGGGGTATTATTCCACGCTGTTTGTGGTACCGAAGCCGGACGGCTCGGTGAGACCCATTTTAAATCTGAAATCCTTGAACACTTACATAAAAAGGTTCAAGTTCAAGATGGAGTCACTCAGAGCAGTGATAGCGAACCTGGAAGAAGGGGACTATATGCTGTCTCTGGACATCAAGGATGCTTACCTCCATGTCCCAATTTGCCCTTCTCACCAAGGGTACCTCAGGTTTGTGGTACAGAACTGTCACTATCAGTTTCAGACGCTGCCGTTTGGATTGTCCACGGCACCCCGGGTCTTTACCAAGGTAATGGCCGAAATGATGATTCTTCTTCGAAGGAAAGGCGTCTTAATTATCCCTTACTTGGACGATCTCCTGATAAGGGCAAGGTCCAGAGAACAGTTAGAGGTCGGAGTAGCACTATCTCAAGTAGTACTACGACAGCACGGATGGATTCTAAATATTCCAAAATCGCATCTGATTCCGACGACACGTCTGCTGTTCCTAGGGATGATTCTGGACACAGTACAGAAAAAGGTGTTTCTCCCGGAGGAGAAAGCCAAGGAGTTATCCGACCTAGTCAGGAACCTCCTAAGACCAGGCCAAGTGTCAGTAAATCAATGCACAAGGGTCCTGGGAAAGATGGTGGCTTCTTACGAAGCGATTCCATTCGGCAGATTCCACGCAAGAACTTTTCAGTGGGATCTGCTGGACAAATGGTCCGGATCGCATCTTCAAATGCATCAGCGGATAACCCTGTCTTCAAGGACAAGGGTGTCTCTCCTGTGGTGGTTACAGAGTGCTCATCTCCTAGAGGGCCGCAAATTCGGCATTCAGGATTGGGTCCTGGTGACCACGGATGCCAGCCTGAGAGGCTGGGGAGCAGTCACACAGGGAAGAAATTTCCAGGGCTTGTGGTCAAGCATGGAAACGTCACTTCACATAAATATCCTGGAACTAAGGGCCATTTACAATGCCCTAAGTCAGGCAAGACCTCTGCTTCAGGGTCAGCCGGTGTTGATCCAGTCGGACAACATCACGGCAGTCGCCCACGTAAACAGACAGGGCGGCACAAGAAGCAGGAGGGCAATGATGGAAGTGGCAAGGATTCTTCGCTGGGCGGAGAATCATGTGATAGCACTGTCAGCAGTGTTCATTCCGGGAGTGGACAACTGGGAAGCAGACTTCCTCAGCAGACACGATCTTCACCCGGGGGAGTGGGGACTTCACCCAGAAGTCTTCCACATGATTGTGAACCGTTGGGAAAAACCAAAGGTGGACATGATGGCGTCCCGCCTCAACAAAAAACTGGACAGATATTGCGCCAGGTCAAGGGACCCTCAGGCAATAGCTGTGGACGCTCTGGTAACACCGTGGGTGTACCAGTCAGTGTATGTGTTCCCTCCTCTTCCTCTCATACCAAAAGTACTGAGAATCATAAGAAGGAGAGGAGTAAAGACTATACTCGTGGCTCCGGATTGGCCAAGAAGGACTTGGTACCCGGAAATTCAAGAGATGCTCACGGAAGACCCGTGGCCTCTACCTCTAAGAAAGGACCTGCTCCAGCAGGGACCATGTCTGTTCCAAGACTTACCGCGGCTGCGTTTGACGGCATGGCGGTTGAACGCCGGATCCTGAAGGAAAAAGGCATTCCGGATGAAGTCATCCCTACCCTGATCAAAGCCAGGAAGGATGTAACCGTACAACATTATCACCGTATTTGGCGTAAATATGTTGCGTGGTGCGAGGCCAGGAAGGCCCCTACAGAGGAATTTCAACTGGGTCGTTTCCTGCATTTCCTGCAAACAGGACTGTCTATGGGCCTCAAATTAGGGTCCATTAAGGTTCAAATTTCGGCCCTGTCAATATTCTTCCAAAAAGAACTGGCTTCTGTTCCTGAAGTTCAGACGTTTGTCAAGGGAGTACTGCATATACAGCCTCCTTTTGTGCCTCCAGTGGCACCTTGGGATCTCAATGTAGTTTTGGGATTCCTAAAATCACATTGGTTTGAACCACTCACCACTGTGGACTTAAAATATCTCACATGGAAAGTGGTAATGCTGTTAGCCCTGGCTTCAGCCAGGCGTGTCTCAGAATTGGCGGCTTTATCCTATAAAAGCCTTTACCTAATTTTTCATACGGACAGGGCAGAATTGAGGACTCGTCCTCAATTTCTCCCTAAGGTGGTTTCAGCTTTTCACTTAAACCAGCCTATTGTGGTGCCTACGGCTACTAGGGACTTGGAGGATTCCAAGTTGCTGGACGTAGTCAGGGCCCTGAAAAGTTTCCAGGATGGCTGGAGTCAGAAAATCTGATTCGCTGTTTATCCTGTATGCACCCAACAAGCTGGGTGCTCCTGCTTCTAAGCAGACGATTGCTCGTTGGATTTGTAGTACAATTCAGCTTGCACATTCTGTGGCAGGCCTGCCACAGCCAAAATCTGTAAAAGCCCATTCCACACGGAAAGTGGGCTCATCTTGGGCGGCTGCCCGAGGGGTCTCGGCTTTACAACTTTGCCGAGCAGCTACTTGGTCAGGGGCAAACACGTTTGCTAAATTCTACAAATTTGATACCCTGGCTGAGGAGAACCTGGAGTTCTCTCATTCGGTGCTGCAGAGTCATCCGCACTCTCCCGCCCGTTTGGGAGCTTTGGTATAATCCCCATGGTCCTTTCGGAGTCCCCAGCATCCACTAGGACGTTAGAGAAAATAAGAATTTACTTACCGATAATTCTATTTCTCATAGTCCATAGTGGATGCTGGGCGCCCATCCCAAGTGCGGATTGTCTGCATTACTTGTACATAGTTATTGTTACAAAAATCGGGTTATTGTTGTTGTGAGCCATCTTTTCAGAGGCTCCTTCTGTTATCATGCTGTTAACTGGGTTCAGATCACAAGTTGTACGGTGTGATTGGTGTGGCTGGTATGAGTCTTACCCGGGATTCAAAATCCTTCCTTATTGTGTACGCTCGTCCGGGCACAGTATCCTAACTGAGGCTTGGAGGAGGGTCATAGGGGGAGGAGCCAGTGCACACCAGGTAGTCCTAAAGCTTTTTACTTTTGTGCCCAGTCTCCTGCGGAGCCGCTATTCCCCATGGTCCTTTCGGAGTCCCCAGCATCCACTACGGACTATGAGAAATAGAATTATCGGTAAGTAAATTCTTATTTTTCTCTTACGTTCTAGAGGATGCTGGGGACTCCGTAAGGACCATGGGGTTTATACCAAAGCATCCAATCGGGCGGGAGAGTGCGTATGACTCTGCAGCACCGACTGAGCAAATGCTAGGTCCTCATCAGCCAGGGTATCAAACTTGTAGAATTTAGCAAAAGTGTTTGACCCCGACCAAGTCGCCGCTCGGCAAAGTTGTAATGCCGAGACGCCTCGGGCAGCCGCCCAAGAAGAGCCCACCTTCCTAGTGGAATGGGCCTTAACCGAATTTGGTACCGGCAATCCAGCCGTAGAGTGAGCCTGCTGAATCGTATTACAGATCCAACGAGCAATAGTCTGCTTCGAAGCAGGAGCACCAATCATATTGGCCGCATACAGGACAAACAGAGCCTCTGTTTTCCTAATTCTAGCCGTCCTGGCTACATAAATTTTTAAGGCCCTGACTACGTCCAGGGATCTGGAATCCTCCAGGTCACTTGTAGCCACAGGCACCACAATAGGTTGATTCATATGGAACGAAGAAACCACTTTAGGCAAAAATTGCGTACTTGTCCTCAATTCAGCTCGATCCACATGAAAAATCAAGTAGGGGCTCTTGTGTTACAAAGCCTCCAATTCTGACACTTGCCTTGCTGATGCTAAGGCCAACAACATGACCACCTTCCAGGTAAGAAATTTCAACTCAACGTTGTTAAGCGGTTCAAACCAGTGTGATTTTAGGAACTGCAACACCACGTTCAGGTCCCATGGTGCCACTGGAGGCACAAAAGGGGGCTGGATGTGCAGCACTCCCTTTACAAACGTCTGTACTTCTGGAAGAGAAGCCAATTCCTTCTGAAAGAAAATCGAGAGGGACGAAATCTGTACCTTAACAGAGCCTAATTTCAGGCCCATATCCACTCCTGTCTGTAGGAAGTGGAGAAGACGACCCAGATGAAAATCTTCCGTAGGTGCATTCTTGGTCTCACACCAAGACACATACTTTCGCCAGATACGGTGATAATGTTTTATCGTCACCTCCTTCCTAGCCTTTATTAAAGTAGGGATGACCTCTTCCGGAATCCCCTTTTTCGCTAGGATTCGGCGTTCAACCGCCATGCCGTCAAACGTAACCACGGTAAGTCTTGAAATACACAGGGCCCCTGCTGCAACAGGTCTTCCCTCAGAGGAAGAGGCTGGATCTCCTGTGAGCATCTCTTGTAGATCCAAGTACCAGGCTCTTCGAGGCCAGTCTGGGACAACGAGTATCGTTCGTACTCTTCTTTGTCTTATGATCCTCAACACTTTTGTGATGAGAGGAAGAGGAGGAAACACGTAGACCGATTTGAACACCCACGGTGTTACCAGAGCGTCCACTGCTATTGCCTGAGGGTCCCGAGACCTGGCGCAGTACCTCTGAAGTTTTTTGTTGAGGCGTGACGCCATCATGTCTATTTGAGGAGTTCCCCAAAGACGTGTTACGTCTGCAAAGACTTCTTGATGAAGTCCCCACTCTCCTGGATGGAGATCGTGTCTGCTGAGGAAGTCTGCTTCCCAGTTGTCCACTCCCGGAATGAAGACAGCTGACAGAGCGCTTACATGATTTTCCGCCCAGCGAAGGATCCTTGTGGCTTCCGCCATCGCGACTCTGCTTTTTGTCCCGCCTTGGCGGTTCACATGAGCCACTGCTGTGACATTGTCTGATTGAATCAGAACCGTTAGGTTTCGAAGAAAACTCTCCGCTTGTCGAAGGCCGTTGTAAAAGGCCCTGAGTTCCAACACATTGATGTGTAGACAGGACTCCTGGTCTGACCAAAGACCCTGAAATTTTTTTCCCTGTGTGACCGCTCTCCATCCTTGGAGGCTTGCGTCCGTGGTAACCAGGATCCAATCCTGAATTCCGAACCTGCGAACCTCCAGGAGGTGACCACTTTGCAACCACCACAGGAGGGACACTCTGGTCCCTGGGGACAGAGTTATTTTCCGATGTAAGTGCAGATGGGACCCGGACCACTTGTCCAGAAGGTCCCATTGAAAAGTTCTTGCATGGAACCTGCCGAAGGGAATGGCCTCGTAGGCCGCCACCATTTTCCCCAGAACTCGAGTGCATTGGTGAACTGACACCCCTTTCGGTTTTAGCAGGTCTCTGACCATGTTCTGTATGTCTGGGCTTTCTCTATTGGGAGGAAGACCTTCATTTGTTCCATATCCAGTATCATACCTAGGAACGGTAGTCGAGTTGTCGGAATCAACTGTGACTTCGGTAGATTTAGAATCCAACCGTGTTGCTGGAGCACTCTCAACGAGAGCGCCACACTGTTCAGCAATTTCTCCCTTGATCTCGCTTTTATCAGGAGATCGTCCAAGTATGGGATAATTGTGACTCCATGCTTGCGCAGGACCACCATCATTTCTGCCATTATCTTGGTGAAAATCCTCGGGGCCGTGGAGAGTCCAAACGGCAACGTCTGAAATTGGTATTGACAATCCTGTACAGCGAATCTCAGGTATTCCTGATGGGGGGCATATATGGGGACATGAAGGTACGCATCCTTTATGTCCAGAGACACCATAAACTCCCCCTCCTCCATGTTGGCTATTATCGCTCTGAGAGATTCCATTTTGAATCTGAATCTTCTTATGTACAGGTTTAGGGATTTCAGATTCAAAATAGGTCTGACCGAACCGTCCGGTTTCGAGACCACAAATAGGGTTGAATAGTAACCTCTTCCCTGCTGGTGCAGGGGAACCTTGATTATCACTTGCTGTATACACAGCGTTTGAATTGTAGCTAACACTACATCCCTTTCCGATGTGGAAGCTGGTAGGACCTATTTGAAAAATCGGCGCGGGGGCACCTCCTCAAATTCCAATTTGCAACCCTGGGAAACTATTTCCAACACCCAGGGATTCAGGTCCGAACTGACCCAGGCCTGACTGAAAAGTCGAAGACGTGCCCCCACCGGTGCGGACTCCCTCAGGGGAGCCCCAGCGTCATGCTGTGGGTTTTGGAGCAGCCGGGGAGGACTTTGGTTCCTGGGCATCTGCCGAAGCAGGTGCTCTCTTGCCTCTGCCCTTACCTCTGGCGAGGAAAGAGGATCCCCGACCTCTTTTGGACTTGTGCGACCGAAAGGACTGCATCTGATAGGGTGTTACTTTCTTTTGCTGTTGGGGAATATATGGTAAAAAATTTGATTTACCTGCTGTGGCTGTGGAAACCAGGTCCGTCAGCCCATCCCCAAACAATACATCACCCTTGTAGGGTAGTACTTCCATATGTTTCTTGGAATCCGCATCACCCGTCCATTGGCGCGTCCATAAGGATCTTCTCGCTGAGACATTGGCCCTAGAAGCTAGCAATCCAATGTCCCTTTGAGCATCCCTCATAAATAAGACTGCGTCTTTAATATGGGCTAGAGTTAGGAATATAGTATCCTTATCCATATTATCAAATTGATCTGTCAGCTCATCTGTCCAAGCTGCAATTGCGCTACACACCCATGCCGACGCAATTGTCGGTCTTAGCACAGAACCCGTATGAGAATAAATACACTTTAAGGTAGTTTCTTGCCTGCGATCTGCAGGGTCCTTAAGGGCTGCTGTGTCAGGAGACGGTAGCGCCACTTTCTTGGACAAGCGCGTCAGGGCTTTGTCCACAGTGGGGGGTGATTCCCAAATCTCCCTGTCCTGCTTAGGAAAAAGGGTATGCCATATAAATTCTTTTGGGGATCTGCGGTCTCTTATCCGGAGTCTCCCAAGCTTTTCCAAAGAATTAATTTCATTCATGAGATGTGGGAAAGTTAATAATCTGTTTCTTTTCCTTAAACATGTGTACCCTTGTGTCGGGTACAGAGGGTTCATCCACAATATGCAACACATCCCTTATTGTCACAATCATACACTGAATGGTTTTATTCACCCTAGGGTGCAATTTTACTTCGTCATAGTCGCCACTGGAATCAGAATCCGTGTCGGTAGTAGTGTCTTGTGTTAAGGGACGCTTTTGAGACCCCGACGGGCCCTGTGAGTCGGTCCAATCTGAGGATTGACCCCCTGATGTCCCCCCTGAATCAGCCTTATCAAGCCTTTTATGTAAAGATGCCACACTTGCATTCAACATATGCCACATGTCCATCCAATCCGGAGTCGGCACAACCGACGGGGACACACCACTCATTTGCTCCACCTCCTCCTTGGAAAAGCCTTCCGCTTCAGACATGTCGACACCACGTACCGACACCCCACACACACAGGGATTAACCTATAAGGGGACAAAACCCCAACCAGGCCCTTAGGAGAGACAGAGAGAGAGTATGCCAGCACACACCCAGCGCTTAATAACACTGGAAAAATATGACCAGATAGCGCTTTTATATATATATAAAATGACCAGATTCCCACTCACTGCGCTCAAAATGCCCCCCTCCTCTTTTTTCCAGCCTGAATGTTCAGCAGGGGAGAGATCAGGGAGCCAGCTTTTCTCATGCAGTTTCTGCGGAGAAAATGGCGCTGGTTAGTGCTGGGGATCAAGCTCCGTCCACCCGACGGCGGGCTTCGGTCCCGGTGATTTTTTAATAGAAAATGTCGGGGGATCGTAGAATTACTGCCCAGCAGCCTAATCTACCGTGTTAGTGCCCAAATGTGAGGTTTATTGCTGCCCAGGGCGCCCCCCCCTGCGCCCTGCACCCTTCAGTGCTGCTCTGTGTGTGTGTGACTGGGAGCAATGGCGCGCAGCTTACCGCTGCGCGCCTTACCTCATGAAGATCTGAAGTCTTCTGCCGCCTATGATGTCTTCTGCCTTCTCATACTCACCCGGCTTCTATCTTCGACATCTGTGAGGAGGACGGCGGCACGGCTCCGGGACGAACCCCAGGTGAGACCTGTGTTCCGACTCCCTCTGGAGCTAATGGTGTCCAGTAGCCTTAGAAGCAGTGCCCAACTTGACAAGCCAGCTCTGCTTCTCTCTCCTCGTTCCCACGATGCAGGGAGCCTGTTGCCAACAGGACTCCCTGAAAATAAAAAACCTAACAAAATTATTTTTCCACAGAAAACTCTGGAGAGCTCTCTGCAGTGCACCCATTCTCCTCTGTGCACAAGATCTAACTGAGGTCTGGAGGAGGGGCATAGAGGGAGGAGCCAGTGCACACCCATAGTCAAAGTTCTTTTTAGGTGCCCTATCTCCTGCGGAGCCTGTCTATACCCCATGGTCCTTACGGAGTCCCCAGCATCCTCTAGGATGTAAGAGAAAATAGTAAAATAAAAACAGAACTTGCAGACTGAAGGGGGACAAACACATCGACAATGTCAGTCGATTTTGGTTTGGAACCAAAACCGACCTTTAGTAAATTTACCCCCAAGGCTTGATACATATCCCTCTTTCTGAGCACAATAAATGAGATTGAGATTCAGTTACAGGGGTTGAGGTCCAACCCTGTCCCAATAATTGTGAAATCTGTACTACACCAAGCAAGCTTTTCATATCTAAGTGAGCATGCATATACTAGTCTCCTATTTTCATGAATGTGTTTTGTTGTTGGGAATAATCCCATCTCCTGTGCGACCACTATTGTAGACGGAACAAAGAAAAATTGTAGTGTCAAAACTAATTTCTAATACTGCATCTTTCTTTTTCTTTTCTTTTTTATTATACAATTCACACAGAAACGTGACCTCTCTTCAGCTCATCTGTAAAAGACCGACTCAAATCTGGGTTGTCTGAGAGGACTGTGCAGAACTGACAGGTGGAGGGGTAGGGGTATTGTGTCCAATTCTCTCTTTGTTTCCTTCCCCCTCTTGCAGTGAATGGCTGAATCCCTCCCTCCTCCCTTTTCTTGCCATTCACACTATGAAAGAAGCTACTACCCATCACAGAAACACCGTTGCTATATGCGAAAGGCAGTAAAAGATCCCCCCTGCTTTATATTTCCATTTCAGGACCTTGGTCAGCAGGGTACCATACTACACTCGGTCAGCAGACAGTGCATCTCCTAGATTGCAGTGGCCAAATTGTTGGTGGATTATTTTACTAAGGATATGCACTCCCAATGCTTCATAGAAGACGTAAGATGGCAAGTGTTTGTGTCTCTGTAGGTACTGGACTGTTGTTCTGCATACTGTATATCCTTTAAAAGAAAGACTGAGAATATTTGAAAAGTTTGTAATGTCAGTATTATCCTGCAGAATGTGCTGGGCTGAGAAGTAAGTTTTTTTAATATGGCATTTTAAACTTTTGTCATTGTGATTTTGCATTCAATGCCAACTGCTACTAAGGTTTATTTGTCTTAATCTTGCGTAAAAATTATATAAACAAATTTTGAGGATTAAGTAAAACTAAAAAGGGAGCATCACATTTACAGGGAGCTTCTTTAAGATAGATCCTGAATGACATTTAAATTATTGAATAGTAAGACGGCATTATTGCAAATATGTCCTGTACCATTTGTTTACTTCTTGCATCTTTTTGCTGTCAGACTGTTGGAAACAAGTGAAGTGTGTTGTGTCATCTAAAATAAAAATTAAAAAAAAACTGTTACAACTGTCATTTGCTAATTTCTCACAATGTTATTCTAATTAGCCCTCTGTGCTAGAACAGCAGATTGCGTTGTGGGAGTAATGTTTTTTTCTGTTTCCAAAACATGTTGTATATTCCAAAGCCCCCTCATTCCATTTCTGATTCCTGTCTCTGGCTGTAACTGATGATTCTTTGTCCGTGTGGCATGCTTCTTTATAATATTTAATTGCCTATATATATATATGGATGGATGGATGGATGGATGGATGGATGGATGGATGGATGGATGGATGGATGGATGGATGGATGGATGGATGGATGGATGGATGGATGGGTAGGTAGGTAGGTAGGTAGGTAGATAAGTAGGTAGAGAGATAGATAGATAGATAGATAGATAGATAGATAGATAGATAGATAGATAGATAGATAGGTAGATAGATAGATAGATAGGTAGATAGATAGATAGATAGATAGATAGATAGATAGATAGATAGATAGATAGATAGATAGATAGATAGATAGATAGATAGATAGATAGGTAGATAGTCATGAAGTATAACAGATTGGCTTAAATCATTGCTGGCTGCATTTGTTCCAGCTCATTTAACACTGTCCTATCTCCTAAATCAGAGTGTCAGCAAAGAAAGTGTTAATCCACAGATCATACCAACATGTTTTTTTTTTTCAAAAAAAACAAATATTTGTTCTTGTCTTGTGAGATCTGATTGCACCTTCTTGCCTTTTCAATGAGTTACGTTTCAATTTGAATTTGCTTTCCTGGAACGTCGGTAACTTATTTTAATACGTAGAAAATATTTTTCTCGCCGGTGATTGGATACACTAAAACATATCTGGAGCCAATGCAATGCTGCATACAATTCAATGGCTGCTATCTGCTCGCTCCTCCTTCCTTTCCTTTCTGTTGCCAGCTAGATTTTACCTTAGCCTCTCCGTCTGATGGAGAAAAAATTACAAAACAACGTCGACTGCATCCTTCTTTTTCTTCCAAAGGATTAGCTGCTCCGTATTCAAGATGTGCTGAGGGGGAGAGAGAAAAAAAAGGGACGGCTTTTCATACCAGGCGTTTCTGCAATGATTCATCCAGCAGGTTACCGTGTTTTGCAAGTCGGAATACTGCATCTCTTCCCTTTGTGGCTGCTTGTAAACCTTACATATGCACAGTTCCGATACTCTATCCCCGAGGAGCTGAACAGGGGAGAAATTGTGGGCAATATCGCTAAGGATCTTGGAACAGATGTGGCAAAACTAGTAGCTGCTAATCTCCAGGTACTTTCCGATTCTGATTCCCAATATTTCTCTGTAAATGTAAACAATGGAGCCATATTGGTGAATGACAGAATAGACAGGGAGCTGCTTTGTGGTCAGAGTGTTACATGTATCTTAAATCTAAAATTTGCTATAGAGAATCCGGTAGAAGTGTATAGGATTGAGGTGGAAATATTAGACATAAATGATAATTCCCCCCGATTCCAGAGTGAGGAGCTGACTTTAAAAATAAACGAGTTGGCATCCCCTGGTGCTAGATTTCTTATTCCAAATGCACAGGATCCAGATATAGGATCCAATGCTTTGCAGGAATACCACCTTAGCTCAAGTGAGAATTTTGCTCTCATAGTCAAAAAGCGCACTGACGGCACTAAATTTCCCGAGTTGGTTTTAGAAAAGGCTCTGGATAGAGAGCAGACAGCTGTCCACCATCTGGTGCTGAAAGCAGAGGATGGTGGAGTACCTTGTAGATCTAGCACCATGCAAATTACTATCATTGTCCTAGATGCCAATGATAATCACCCAGCATTCGATCAACCTTCTTATAATGTCCAGCTGAAAGAAAATGCCCCCAAAAACTCCCTAGTCATAAAACTTAATGCAACAGATCTAGACGAAGGGCCTAACGGAGAGATTGAATACTTCTTTAGCAGCCACAACTCTGAGGCCTTAAGCAATATTTTTCAACTCAACTCAGAGAGTGGAGAAATCCGTGTCCTCGGAAATCTAGATTTCGAGGAAATTTCAGTTTATGAGATTGATATTGAAGCTAGAGATAAAGGGAGTCCTATAATGGAGGAACATTGCAGTGTAATTGTCCATATTATTGATGTAAATGACAATACACCTGAGATGATGATCAGTGCGTTCTCTAGCTCAGTTCCAGAAGACTCACCAGCTGGGACAGTAGTTGCTGTGATAACTATAAAAGACAAAGATCACGGTGACAATGGAAGGGTACAGTGCCAAGTAGACAAAAATCTCCCGTTCACAGTACGGGAAGATTTCGAGCACCAATTCTCCTTGATTACAAGTGATAACTTAGACCGTGAAAGTGTCTCTGAGTACCATATAACTATTACCGCCAAGGATATGGGCAGCCCCCCTCTCTCCACAGTGAAAGTTATATCAGTTGGGGTCTCTGATGTGAATGACAACACCCCTCAGTTTGTTGAACCAGTTTATGAAGTCTTCGTGGAAGAGAATAATAAAGCCGGTGAGTTGCTTTGTACTGTTTCTGCCACGGACCCAGACTTGGACCAGAACTCACGACTCTCTTACTCCATTTTACAAAACCCTAAAGAGGACTACGCCAGCTCGTCCCACATCTACATCAATTCAGAAAATGGACAGGTCTACCTTAAGTTTCCTCTTGATTATGAGAGGATTAACTACTTCCAGTTCCAGATAGAAGTTTCCGATGCTGGTTCTCCACCCCTCAAAAACAAGACTGTTGTGCATGTTTTTGTTCTAGACCAAAATGACAATTATCCAGTGGTTGTGTTTCCTTTAGTTGGAGCTAATTCCGTTGCCCAGTGCAAGATCCCACGTTCCACTGGGCCGAATGTCATGGTGAGCAAGATATCTGCGGTAGACCATGACTCGGGCCGAAATGCTTGGCTCTCCTACAACTTACTGGAGGCGACAGATCCTACATTGTTCAGCATTGTCATGAGAACTGGGGAAATTAAAACCAAGCGCGCAATTCAAGATGTCGATCCTAACCTACATGAGCTTCTTCTGTTGGTAAAGGATTCTGGAGAACCTTGTCTATCCACCTCGGTTACAGTGATGATGACCCTGGAAGACAAAGATCTAGAAGTGTCACAGGGTGTAAAAGACCACTCTAAAAAGAGGAATATTTCTAGTCTCACTCTGTATCTGATTGTCTGTTTAATTGTGATTTCTGTCATCTCGTTAATTGGTTTGGCGGCCCTCGGAATTAAAATCCACAAATGCGAGAACAAGAATTTCCCCCTCTGTTGCCGGCAAAGCCAAAAGAAAGGTGTGATGGCAGGATCAAAGCTACATGGAACTTTTCAGCTTCACCCAAGCCTTTGTAACACTATAATAGGGGTTCGAGTGGATTGTGCTGGAAATATCCCATCTAATCGAAGGGTCAGGACATGTTTCTCCCCAGTCTCAGATATTAGTGAGTTTATGTTTATGAGACCACCTCATGTCACTGCTAGCTCCTCTTCCCCCGGAATATTGGTTCCAGATCCCAACTTCTCCATTGCTTCCAATGAGGTGAGCTCCCAGTATTTGCCATTACTTGAAACCAAAGTCAAGCAAGATGAATGTCATTAAATTTTCTATATTTCATCTTTCATGGCATCAGTGGAACGTATTTACAGCCCATTTCTATCATCACAGGTCATTATGCCATACTCTTCACTCTCTTAGGAGAGAACATTACTACGTTTGCTTTTTCAGCAAAACACTCTAGAACCGATTATTGGATGATTCGTCCATAATCTGTATTAATCTGTTGACAGAACAGGCAGTTAGATTATTTATTTACTATACTTTTAAAGGCGATATTAATCTGTCAGCAGATTTTATTTGTTATTACGTAGATCTGTCCGCAGGGGAAGGGCGGCTTTTATACAGTACCACCTAATACCATAAATGAGGGAAGTCATATAAGTAAGGGATTCATTAACGAACTATAATAAAATAGGGGCAGTATGTGGTGGGTTCATGGAGAATGTACTTGGTGTCTTCAAAACTTTACTATTTTTGATAAGCGGATAGTGTTACATAGACATCTTGGTAATATATAAGATATAATATGCCATTCCTGTTCTAAGCCAAAACTTTGAAAGCATTCCAAATATTTTACTTCAGTATGAAAGTGCCTGAAACATTATAAGGAGTTTTTGGGCCCACTGAAAGGGATGCGGTCACCCATACCCAACCCCATTGAAATTGGCTGCAATTTAATCTCAGTTGTTTTGTAGGAAATGCCAAATTTTTTATCTAAGTGAAGCACAGAAGTGACCAGTCCCAGTCACTAAATAAAAACATCCAGGCATGGACAAATGAACAAAGTTTACACAGATAATAGTTAATTTACTGGTGTAAAACTTAAAAAAAAAACTCAGCACTTAAATATTTATTCATTTCTTGTGCCAACAATAAAATGGGCAAATAAATTCTTTAAATGAAAAGTATATAGATAACTATTATGTTCAAATACTGCAAAATAGTCAATTTCTTCAAATTAATTTTGAGAAAAAAATATTTCCGTTTTCTCTGTTACATTTAAATCCTGGGTTTTGCAATAGTATATTTATTCCTATCCCGCCCATCCCCCCTCCCCCCAAAAGCTTGTACACGTGGCATTTTCCGTTACTAGTGTCAGTAGACATTCTGCAGTCATATATGATAGATATTATTAGTCCATTATCTTTGCTCAGCCCCAGGAATGGCCCATGCATTTCAATGGTACAGTATTTCTCAGCCCGTAGTCATTATTACAAGCCCGAATACTAGAAACCTTTTGCCTACGGACAATGATACTTGCCAAGATGTGATCTAGAATTAGCCGTTTTCACTGCGGATTGTCAATCTGGAATATATGTCACTTAAGAAACCTTTGGCAACCTCGAAGCATGAAAAGTCCACCAGATACTGTTGGGTTTTGGACCATGACTAAACAGCCGAATTGACTGATCGTCTATTTATAAACTTGCAGCACTTTTTTTAGAATGCCTTATAAAAGTTGGTACTGTAGTCGGAGCAGCCAGGAGAGACGTTTGATGAATACACACCAGCAAAAAAACTAAAAAAAAAACAAAAAAACGCCATAATTACAATGTAATCGACAAGGCGTTGTGAAATACGCTGACATAAGTTTCAGTCTGTTTTCACAGACACAGACTTGTTTATACAGTTTTTATAGTGAGTCCAGATTAACATACAAGCATCTTTCGAAGACCATACGATGGGGTAAGAAACGTCATGACTCATGAAATTATTATTTTAACATTTTTGCCATAGAAAAAAACAAAAAAAAAATCATTTTTGTGCAATACATTTTTCTGCATTCATAATAAAGCATTTTCACATTTTCTTTGTGTCAAATGAGTGTGTGGAACATTGTTTTTCTCATCCTGTTTTACACCGTTGTTTCAGCAATACTACTGTGTTTTGTGATGATGTCACTGACTTTTCTCTCGTTTTTAAGTCTGCTGAAAATAAATAAACTATTACATATTATGCTGTCAATGGGGCAGATTTATTAAAGCTTGGAGAAAGATAAGGTGGAGATAAACTACCAACCAATCAGCTTTTACCTGTCATTTTTTAAAACACAACCTTAAAATGACTGTTAGGTGCTGATTGGTTGGTTCTTAACTCTACTTTATCTCTCTCCAAGCTTTGACCCCCCACAATCTTAAAGTGTACGCAATACAGGCAGCCATTTTAACAGCTGAACCAATATCCATGAAAATCAGGGACGGAACACTGCATCACCAGGTCCTGTAACAAAACTTTGGTAGGGGCCCAGAGATACTGCTATGGCTACAGCCTCAAGGGAGACCTGCTGGAGCCTGGAAGCAGGAAGCAGGGGCCTCAAAGTGAGCCAGCAGCCTCTGCACCCACGGCCGTTTCACCACTAATGAGTATTCAGCTATCGTTTCGCCAGGAAAGGCTGATGTCATCATTGCCTGCTGAATCGATTCTGTGATGTCACTGGTTTTAGATACATTAATATAAGTTGCATGGATATAAGGTCAGCCCAAAAAAATTAGCTGCCTTCACTGTGTATAAATAATGTGTGCATTTTAATCAGCATATGCATGTAGCCAAACAAAATGTGGAATATAAAATCAACTCTTGGGTATGTATCCAACCTTTAACCTAGTGATATGAAATTATTGGGCAAGCACAGTATTCATGGATCATAAGGAGAGGTTTTTGTGTATCAGATGTTTAAACTAAATTTCTTTAATAAGCATTCTCTCGTGTTACTGTTCTGTTTGATATGTAAGCTGTGGTATACTGCCTCATACAGAGAACAGGCCTCATGTATTTTACATAATAGCTACGTGCACAGAAAAACAGCTTTGTATTTATTTTCTACGCTAGGCCTGGCCCACCTGTGGCCCTGCAGCTGTTGTGGAACTACACAGGTTTAGCATTTCCTAATAGCAAAATTGTGGCAGAGCACACTGGGACTTGTGGTTGGACAACAGCTGGAGAGCCACGGGTTGGCCAGACCTGGTCTACAGCAGCACCGGTTCGAGAAAACAGAATATGTAATTTTTGCATCATTTGAGTCCATATACAGTATGTGAGTGATGCTTTAGTGGTATATCCATGATGTTGCTTTTAGCTGATATCAATACATAATGGGGCAGATGTATTAAGCCTGGACAAGTGATAAAGCAGTGATAAGTGGAAGGTGATAACGTATCAGCTCCTTACTGTTAATTTACATATTGGAGCTGATTGGCTGGTGCGTTATCACCTTGCACTTATCACTGCTTGATCATTGCTTTATCACTTCTCCAGGCTTAATACATCTGCCCCAGTGTAGATTATCGCCATGTCCTTTTCTCCTTCCAAGTTTGAATGAAGCATCGATCCAGGAGGTAAGGTAGGTTACACATTCCCGACTGTAAGAATTACAGTACATATGTCAAAGCATCCAGCACGTGTCAAAGTCACAGATACACATTTGTGAATAGAAAAGAAGCAGTGTGGATACCTTACATGTTGTCTACTATCTAATGTGTTGGCATTAAGAGAAAGCCTCATGAGGTGGATTGTACATAAGACCAGGGCAGAGGCGGTTTAAGGAGGGGGCCCGATCGAAACCTGCATCGGGCCGCCTCCACTTCAGCGGTGCAGTAAACTCTGGCATTGTGCCACTTTTCTGGTGAATTCTGCAGCTCTGCAGCCAACGGACGGAGCGCTAAGTATAATTATATGGGTGCAAGGTGTGGAGTGCATGCCCCCCCCCCCCTGGACCCAGAGGCTCGTGTGCTCCGCACAGCTTGCTCCCACTATCGATATGCCAATGGACCAGAGGTGCCACTTGACATGAGTCAGTACTTTATTTATTCCTTTAATGTTACTTACTTTATATAGTATTAGACTGGGGCATGTATCGCCCACTAGGGAGGGTCATGGACGGCAGCCGGTGTAGGTGCAACCAGCCACCAGAGAGGCGTGCACGGCTGTTTCTACACAATTTGGCTCCCAGTGCGAACACGAAAAAATGCACCCCCCACAGTTATGGGGGGAGGGAAATGGAAAAGGGGTGTAGTCTAGCAGGAAATGGGTGTGACCTTGCTGCAATGGGCGTGGTCTTGCAGGAATATACTACCTTACGCCATATTATGCCCCAAACAGTAATGTCCCTAGCACCACATAATGCCCCACACAGTAATGCCACTAGCACCATATTATGCCCCACACAGTAATGCCCCTTGTACCTTATTATGCCCCACACAGTAATACCCCTAGCACCATATTATGCCCAACACAATAATGCCCTCGCACTAAAGTATGCTTCACTCAGTAATGCCACTTGTTATGCCCCACACAGTAATGCCCCTTGCACCATGCCTTACTTAGCAATAATGCATGCCTCTTAAAATTGGCACTGTACCTGCTTGTTGTAAGGAGATGTTTCATGCTGCTGCTAGCCTGCTCCCTCAGCTGCCAACGCCGCCGCTGCATTCCCAGCACTGCTGTGCCGTTGCCTGCCTCCTCCCTCCGCCCGAAAATGGCTGCTGCCTCCTCTAGTATCCTTCAAAACTGTCCTCTCCTCGGCTGCGGCCATTTTGGGAGGGACGTTTTCACAGTATTCTTTGTGGCCAGCGAGACCGCATATAATACTGCGCACAGGACTGGCCCAGCCCTAAAAATGGCACTGGGTTTTTATGCAGAAAACATAATAGACATTGAATAATTTATAGAGGCCTTAATTGATATTGCTTGCCTATTGTAAACTTTTATAAATACTGTATATACCATATACAGTACGGATGGTGTAATGGTTAGCATTACTGCCTCACAGCACTGAGGTCCTGGGTTCAATTCCCATGGCACTAACTGTATGTAGTTGGTATATTCTCCCTGTACATGCAAAGGTTTCCTCCCACAATCCAAAAATATACAGGTAGATTAATTGGCTCCTGGGAACAAGCACATTGTTTGTACATTTCCATACCTGCCCACTGTTTCTGACGTTCCAGATAATATAATACTTTAATTTTGTTAAAGTTATTTGCTTTACAATATATATTCCTACAGTACATGTTAAAACATAAAAAGTGTATACCAAAATGACACCTAAACCAGACTACAGTAACAAACCATACATACTGTATCACAATGTTTATCAGGACTTCGTGAAATTCAAATCCCTCCCTCCACTGCCAATGCAGCAGCCACATTCCTGGCACTGCTGTGCCATTTCCTGCCTCATCCCTCCGGTCTCTGTCTATTAAATGTCCCTCTCAAAATGTCCGCCGCCTCCTCTGGTATTCTTCAAAACTGTCTTCTCTCAGGCGTTGCCATTTTGGGTGGGATACTTTCACAGTATTCTGCCAAGTCACATAGTTGGGGGGTGTGGAGGAGGTGGTACGGGGGTGTGGTGATACAATCACAACATCATAGCCCTGCCCACCACATTTCAATGCCCCACCCGCATCTCCTCTGTGACACGATGTTGGGGGGGGGGAGGCGACGAGGGTGCTGCATACCTCCCAACATGACCCTCTCCAGGAGGGACCCAATGCTCTGCTTCTGGACTTTTCTCTTAACTTATAATTGGCGGGACCTAATGGATAAGAAAGGTGTTTCAGCACAGGTGATGGCAATCGTAAATGAAGAGAGAAGTCCAGGAGCAGAGCATTCTGTCCCTCCTGGAGAGGGTCATGTTGGGAGGTATGGTGCTGTAAGTATGCTACAATACTGCACACAGAGGGGGTGATTCCGAGTTGTTCGCTCGCTAGCTGCTTTTAGCAGCATTGCACACGCTAAGCCGCCGCCCTCTGGGAGTGTATCTTAGCTTAGCAGAAGTGCGAACGAAAGATTAGCAGAATTGCGACCAGCTCAGTCCTTTTCGTTCCTGGTTTGACGTCACAAACACACCCAGCGTTTGCCCAACCACTCCCCCGTTTCTCCAGCCACTCCTGCGTTTTGCAACTCGAACGCCTGCGTTTTTCCGCACACTCCCATAAAACGCCCAGTTTCCGCCCAGAAACACCCATTTCCTGTCAATCACACTACGATCAGCACAGCGATGAAAAAGCTTCATTATGCCGTGAGTAAAATACCTAACTTTTGTGTAAAATAACTAACCGCATGCGCTCTGCGAACCTTGCACATGCGCAGTAAGCGACTAATCGCAGTATAGCGAAAATCGGCAACGAGCGAACAACTCGGAATGACCCCCAGTGTGCACACAATGGGACGTGGCGACACCCCATGCAATTGCACGGCTGATACGGCCCTAGAAACGGCACTGGAGGCATAGCCTGTTATTAGAAGGAGCACTGTCAGTCCATGGTGGACATGGATGGTTAGTGCCACATAGTGTAGTAAAATAACAGTATATCTTTCAAATAAGGCCAATTCCACCTGTAAGATGCAAGAGAACTACAGTACAATACTCAAAAAGGCCTATTGATCAAATACATATTTCTGCTGCAGGGTACACTGGGCTCCACAAGTCTGGACAATAGGTGTAGAGTAGGATCTTGATCCGGGGCACCAACAGGCTCAAAGCTTTGACCTTCTTCCCAAGATGCATAGCGCCGTCTCCTATATCACCCCGCCTCCCAGCACAGGAGCTCAGTTTGTCAGTTGGTGCTGCAGTAAGCAGGCACATAACAGAGGGGCTGCTCCAGGCAGCCCTGAGAAAAGCTTTTTACATACTTGCCTACTTTTGAAAACTAGTTTCAGGGAGATTCCAGGCAGCAGAATACGCCGCACAAAGCGTGGCGCGCCGTTGAGGGGGGGGTGTCATGCTTCGCCCAAAGTGCGTGTTGAGGACTACCTATTAGCATATTTATTGCCACTTAGGGGCAGTGGCGTAACTAGAAATTTTTCTCCCCCAAGCCCAAAAATTCTCCAGCGCCCCCCCCCCCCCCTCATCCCCCATAATTGACACTAGTAAAGGGATGAATCTGCGTGCGCCAAAAAGGGGTGTGGCTTTGTGGAAATAGGTGTGGCTTTACATAAAGGGGTGTGGTATTGCAGGAAAAGACTACCTTATACCCCAGTTTTGCAACCTGCACGCCCAGACGTTAGCCACCACAGGGGTTTTCATGCTCAGTGTGTCATGCTTGTTGCCAGGGGTTTCATGCACTGGGTGTCATGCTCGTTGCTAGGGAGTAATGCTTGTTGCTAGGGCTGTGTTCCCAGTGCCACATATGCCCCCAGTGCCAGATATTCCCCCACAGTGCCAGGTACACACATGCCCCCAATGCCAAATATGCCCCCCCCCATGTGCCAGGTACACATATACCCCTCAGTGTCACATATGCCCCCTCAGTGCCACATATGCCCCCCCAAGTGCCAAATATGTTCCCCCTCCCCCAGTGCCAGGTACAGCTCCCCCCCCCCCCCCCCCGTGCTCCCCCGCTGTTTTGTGAAGGAGGGACACGGAGGGCACAGCGCGCGCCTCCTGCGTCTCCGGCCTGTCTGTTGAATGAAGTGCCGGTTTGTGAGCCAATCAGAGCTCACGAACGGGCACTTCATTCAATAGACCCGCCGGAGACGCAGGAGGGACACAGGAGAGGCGCGCGCTGTGTCCTCCGTGTCCCTCCTTCACAGCAGCGGCTAGGGAAGGAGGGAGTCAGCAGATTGACATGCGGACGGCTCGTCCGCATGTCAATCTGTTCTAAATCAGTGGCGGCACCCCCCGCAGCCGTGCGCCTCAAGCCACCGCGAGGGCTGCGGAGGCAGTAGTTACGCCACTGCTCAGGGGTGTGTCCTGCAATGGCAGGTGAAAATTAGTACTAAAAGCAGCAGCAAAAAAAAAAAGGGTAATACTATAGGTACACTAGAGTAATAATACAGGTGCACTAAATTATGATACTGTGTACATTTCTGAGAAGAAACGGACAGTATATTACACCCAGTACACACAGCATATAATACATTATATTATACACAGCCCCCCTCCCCATATTGTACCCAGTACCATATTACATTACATTATACACAGTCTCACTCCCCCATATTACAGCCAGTACACCCGGTACCACATAACATTACATTATACATAGCCCCAGTCAGTGCCTTAAGTAGACATTTTTTTTTTAGCACTGTGTGCAAGAAACAGCATCGGTACCACCCTATAAAAAAACTGGGCAAGTGTGTGCCGTAGGCGCGTGTGAGCCAAAAATTTAGGGGCGTGGCTTCATGGGGAAGTGGCGTGGCCACAGAGCTCCCTTTTGCAGATTACGGCAGGCAGAACTCCATTTTACACATTACGGCAGGCAAAGTCCCCTTTTTTTACACATTACAGCAGCATGACCCCCTTTTTTTACACAGTGCGGCAGGCAATCCCCCTTTTTTTATTTTTTTTATTTACACATTATGGTAGGCAGTCCACCTTATTTATACATTATGGCAGGCGAGAGAGAGAGACTCACCTTTGACAAGCCGGCATGCCTCTCCTCTTCCCGCCCTATGCTCCCACAGCACAGGGCATTATGGGTGGGCTGGGGGCGGGCTGGAAGAGACGTCATCTCTCCCAGCACATAGGAAGGGAGCGGAGGAGGAGCTGCAGCGCTGCCTGGCTACCTAGGTGAGAGAAGCGGTGATGGCGGGGGGAGGAGGGTCGGACCCCACAGTGCGACGGAGTGGCCAGGTGGGTGTTGCTGGTGGTCCTGCGCCTCCAGTGGCACACACCTCGTTACGGCCCTGGCCCCAGTTCCCCATATTACAGCCAGTACACACAGGCCCATATTACATTATACAGAGCCCCACTCCCTCATATTACAGCAAGTACACACAGTACCATATTATATTACATCAGGGCTTAAAGTGGTCCTGGAGAGGCAGGGGAACTCACCTCCCCCATGACTGTTCCTGCTTGCGTGCGTGCCGCAGAAAGTGGTGTGGCCTCACAAGGAAGGGGAGTGGCCACACAAAAGTACCCCAATTCAAAATGTCTCACAGTAGCACAATTTTATTCACATTGCCCGCCCCACATACTAGTGCTCCATTGCCGGTCCATGAGCTGCCCGGCGTCAAATCCTTGCCCCTGTCATTGCTACTCCTTAGTCCAGCAGCACCCTCCTCAATGTGGCTGTGTGCTTCAGTGGCTGTGGGCTGGAGCATCAGGTCCCAGCTGCGGTGTAAAGCTATCAGCGGCTACCAGACAGTCCTGGCTCACGGACCGGCTGCTATTGAAAGAAGCGAGGCCGCACTTTGAATCTGGCGCCAATTGTGCACCAGTCACGGCTCCCGGACCGCCAGCTAATGAGAAGCTGCCACTTGGCAGCTTCTCATTGGCTGGCGGTCTCGCGAGCCGTGATTGGCTCACGCCAGATTTTAAAAAGCCGCCCCTATTTTTGATTGGTGCTGCAGCCGGTCCGCGAGCCTTGGCTGGCGGCCGCTGCCACCATTACAATGCAGCAGGGACCTGATGCTGTGGCCGGGCGGAGGTGGAACTGGTTCCGCCTGCCATTAGAGGTGACGGAACGCAGTTCCGCCCCACTTTAACCACTGCATTACATTATACATAGCCCCAGTCCCCCATATTACAGCCAGTACACCCGGACCCATATTACATTAAATTATACACAGCCTACACAGTCCCCACAATATTACACCGAGTAGCACATTATATTTCACACAGCCCCCCCCCCCCACCCCCCCATATCACAGATAGTACACAGCACCATATTACATTATATTATACACAGCACAATTCCCCACCCCCCCTAATATTACACCCGGTAGCACATTGCATATCACACAGCACCCCCCCCCCTACCTTATTACAGAAAGTACCATGTAACATTACATCATGCACAGTACACCACACACCCCTCCCCCGACCACATTATACACATATCCCCTTTCTCATAAAACCCCCCAGCACACATAGCACCCACCTGGCTATTGCTGCTCCTTCCTGTGAAGAGCAGGAGCCGGGGCTGGGACAGTGTGGTGGAGGGAGGCAGCAGCACTGGGCAGGCACATGAGGAGGAGCAGGAAGAGGTCAGACGGGCTGTACTGTGCTACACGCAGCCCTGTGAGTGTGGTGGGCGGGGCCAGCAGAAGTGAAGCAGAGCACTGGCTATCAGTAGACCAGCTGCTCTGCTGTTTATTCTCCTGCCTCCGCTCAGGCATGCCGGCTCTGTGTGCACAGCAGGAGGCAGGACGGCCACCACGGATGGCTGTGACCTCTTACGTGTAGGCCCCGCCCCCCGCATTTCTGGACTCGCGCATGCGCAGTCCGGATTTACAGGGAGCTAATTTAAAAACCGGGAGGTCAGGCAAGGTATGCGGGGCAGCGGGAGGCTCATTGAAAAATCGGGAGCCTCCCACTGAATGCGGGAGGGTAGGCAAGTCTGGCTTTTTATGAGGTAAAAAGTGAAGACTTCAAGGGCAGCAGCGGTGGTAAATGTTTTGTGACATTCTCTGCTGCAGCTCCAGCTCTCCCCAGCGGCGCTGTACACTCCCGAGCCCTGGTTGCCGGGTACCTACAACGGAGGCTCCGGTTTTCTTCATGTTAGACACACACGGCTGGGGCTCTCCAGGATCGCGTGGCCGCGCTTTGGGAGGTGGTAAGTGGGTCCCGCTCGCGGGACCCGGTCTTTATCGCGATCCAGCGCGGTCAGTGGGAGGCGGGCCGCGTGGTGGCGGTGGACACTGTGCATACAGGCGATCCCACTAGATCACCAGGGCATGGGCGCAGGTCAGGTTTTCTCTTAAAACCGATTTTAATATCGCCCACAGTACCCGGTGGTTTTGCCAGCAAGGGGGATAAGGCTTAGACCTGAAGCCCCTCCCCCAGCCCCAGGGCGCCATTTCCAGCAAGTGTTCCCGCCCTGGAGCATACTTGCCTACTTTTGAAAACTAGTTTCAGGGAGATTGCAAGTGGTAGCAGAATGTGTAGCGTGCTGTTGAGGGGGCGTGTCATGTACAACCCAAAGGGCGTGTCTAGATCCGCCTATGGGCGTATCTATTGCCACTCAGGGGTGTGTCCTGCAGCAGAGCTGCTGGGTTTAGTATCTGTGTGGCTCCCAGTGCCAGCAATGTGGAAGGTTTGTGGGCAAGGTGAGGTCACTTAAATTAATTTAAAGATCATCCTTTGCTCCCTTCTGTAATTACCCTGGTAAATTATACACAACAAATGAGAATTTGCATATACGACTGTACAAATAACATTTATTCATTTTAAGTTGGGCCACTGTGAGATTGGCTTCCTTTGTACACTAACCCAAGTCCCAAATGCTGGAAGATGAAAGGAAAGAAACTAGGTGCCGAGTGTCACAGGCACTACCCAGAGAGAGCACTCACTGATAGCCATGGATGACTGTCAGTCACTGCCCTTTCAGAGTGCAGTTAATGCCTGTGACACTCCGCACCCAGTCCCTTCCCATTCTCCTGCCCAATCACCACGGACCGATTGATGCAGTTCTGGTTTACTTAATTCATACCTCCCAACATTTCTTCTTTGTAAAGCGGGACCGGAAAAGGGGTGTGGCCTAAGAAAAGGGGGTGTGGTTTCACGGAGGACCCGCAATTGCGAGCCACGCCCCATTTTCATCACTAAGGGGGCATGCCCAGCGCTCTGTGAGCCGCTGGCATGCCCCCTCTCCCTCTGACTTCAGTGAATAGACGCTGTGCACGTCTATTCACCGCTGCTCTGCTAAGCAGGGCAGCGGGTGACAGAGCCTCCCAACTGCCCCCCCCCCCCCCCCCCCCCCGCGGGACACTGTGGCCCGCGGGTGGGACAGCGGGACAGTCCCCAAAAAACGGGACTGTCCCACGAAAATCGGGACAGTTTGGAGGTATGCTTCATTCCCTTACATTCTAACAGACCACCGTGTGGGGAGACGAGGTCACCACTACAGCTGACACTCACACTGCCGTAAAGCACACTAGCCTCCGCTTAGGCTACACACTAGAAGATATGAAATCATTCCAGGAACACAGCAATATATGCTTATACAGCAGCTGCTGAAAGGGATACCAGCCCCAATAAATGGTAACAACAAAACAAAACAAAGAATTTAAGCAGCACTGACATTTACATAAAAACCAAGTAAAATTCAATTCAGCTCTATTATTTAAGTAGATATAGGAATTTATTTACACAGAAAAACAACATAAATGTATTAATCAGATGTAAACTGCTGGTACCTAAAAAAAAAATCGAAAAAATTACAATGCAACATGTAACATATTCCCATCCGTCAAAATAGTTGTATGATACATAGTTGAAACCAATTAACACATTTGTGACCACTACAAATATAGAATATTCAGGTTTAATTGAATAAAAAAAGTGTCTTTGAAAGTCCAACCAATAGTCCGGATAAATAGGACTATATAAGAAAGCGTGCAGTAAACAATTAGAGAAGAGGGCTGTAATCTAATGAAGAGTTCTCCTTAAAGATAGTAATTAGCTAAAAGCACTGCACATTAGTTTCAATAGTCTAAAAAGCTGTGGCCATGTTGGGTAGAGGATCCCGAAAGTCATAATCCTGACACATTTTGGTACTGTAATGCTTACTATACCCCTAACCCACCCTTGCCGCAGCCTAACCCTCCACTCCCGCAGCCTAACCCTCCCTTCCCACTGCCTAACCCTAACCCTCCCTTCCCGCTGCCTAACCCTCCCTTCCCGCTGCCTAACCCTAACCCTCTCTTCCCGCTGCCTAACCCTAACCCTCCCTTCCCGCTGCCTAACCCTAACCCTCCCTTCCCGCTGCCTAACCTAACCCTCCCTTCCCGCTGCCTAACCCTAACCCTCCCTTCCCGCTGCCTAACCCTAACCCTCCCTTCCCGCTGCCTAACCCTGACCCTCCCGCTGCCTAACCCTAACCCTCCCTTCCCGCTGCCTAACCCTAACCCTCCCCTCCCGCTGCCTAACCCTAACCCTCCCTTCCCGCTGCCTAACCCTAACCCTCCCTTCCCGCTGCCTAACCCTAACCCTCCCCACTGCCTAACCCTAACCCTCCCTTCCCGCTGCCTAACCCTTCCCTCCCACAGCCTAACCCTAACCCTCCCTTCCCGCTGCCTAACCCTAACCCTCCCTTCCTGCTGCCTAACCCTCCCTTCCCGCTGCCTAACCCTAACCCTCCCTTCCCGCTGCCTAACCCTAACCCTCCCCTCCCGCTGCCTAACCCTTCCTTCCTGCTGCCTAACCCTCAACTCCCGCTGCCTAACCCTAACCCTCCCTTCCCGCTGCCTAACCCTAACCCTCCCCTCCCGCTGCCTAACCCTTCCTTCCCGCTGCCTAACCCTCCCCTCCCGCTGCCTAACCCTAACCCTCCCTTCCCGCTGCCTAACCCTAACCCTCCCTTCCCGCTGCCTAACCCTAACCCTCCCTTCCCGCTGCCTAACCCTAACCCTCCCTTCCCGCTGCCTAACCCTCCCTTCCCGCTGCCTAACCCTAACCCTTCCCTCCCGCTGCCTAACCCTAACCCTCCCTTCCCACTGCCTAACCCTCCCCTCCCGCTGCCTAACCCTAACCCTCCCTTCCCGCTTCCTAACCCTAACTCTCCCTTCCCGCTGCCTAACCCTCCCTTCCCGCTGCCTAACCCTAACCCTCCCCTCCCGCAGCCAAACCCTAACCCTCCCTTCCTGCTGCCTAACCCTCCCCTCTCGCAGCCTAACCCTCCTTTCCCGCTGCCTAACCCTCCCATCCCGCAGCCTAACCCTCCTTCTAGTGCTAACTATCCCCTTCCACAGCCTAACCCTCCTCCTAGTGCTAACCCTCCCCTTCCACAGCCTAACCCTCCTCCTAGTGCTAACCCTCCCCTTCCACAGCCTAACCCTCCTCCTAGTGCTAACCCTCCCCTTCCACAGCCTAACCCTCCTCCAAGTGCTAACTATCCCCTTCCACAGCATAACCCTCCTCCTAGTGCTAACTATCCCCTTCCACAGCCTAACCCTCCTCCTAGTGCTAACTATCCCCTTCCACAGCCTAACCCTCCTCCTAGTGCTAACCCTCCCCTTCCACAGCCTAACTCTCCTCCTAGTGCTAACTATCCCCTTCCACAGCATAACCCTCCTCCTAGTGCTAACCCTCCCCTTCCACAGCCTAACCCTCCTCCTAGTGCTAACTATCCCCTTCCACAGCATAACCCTCCTCCTAGTGCTAACTATCCCCTTCCACAGCCTAACCCTTCTCCTAGTGCTAACCCTCCCCTTCCACAGCCTAACTCTCCTCCTAGTGCTAACTATCCCCTTCCACAGCCTAACCCTCCTCCTAGTGCTAACTATCCCCTTCCACAGCATAACCCTCCTCCTAGTGCTAACTATCCCCTTCCACAGCCTAACCCTCCTCCTAGTGCTAACCCTCCCCTTCCACAGCCTAACCCTTCTCCTAGTGCTAACCCTCCCCTCCCACAGCCTAACCCTCCCATCCACCCTTCCAGCAGCCTAACCCTCCCCTCCCACAGCATAACCCTATTCCATCCCTCCTCTTCCCCGCAGCCTCACCCTAACCCTAATGCTTATTGGTGGAATGTGTCAGGATTCTGACAGTCGGGATGCCACTGTCGGTATTGTGACTGTTGGCATCCTGTCGGAATGTGGACTACATCCCCTCTGGCCAGTGTGCCAAGTCTCTCTGTTTAGTAATGGGACACAAACTGCTCACCTGCACAGCCAAGCCCTGATGCTGTTAATGATCAGATGATCTACTTTGCCAGGACTGGTTATATGGCACCTGTGGATTCCCGCAAAGAGTGATTGGAAGTGGTGCATGCAGACCCATGAAGCTAGTGTAAGAATACAAGCTGCTGCTACCGTTGTTGCTAAATCCAAGTGGGATCAAGTACCTCTGGCTTCTCAACCACGTGACACCCGCCGGCAGTGGAAGGGGCAAGGAAGTTTGGATAGCACTGTCACTATCCACGTCACCACCTATTGCCTTTAGTAACCAGGTGGAGAACCAGGTGGAGAGCAAAGTGAGCCACTGTGCCCAAAGCGTGGCGAGTGAAGTAAGCCTGCAAGAGTGCATTTGGGCTCCCATGTTTGGACCGTGATCATCCCCCTGTTGCTGAGTGTCACGTGCTTGTGATGTCAGGGGTCCTTTAGCCACATAGGATTTAAACCTAACTCTGCTGCTACTGCTAATCTCACAGCGCTAACAGTGCAGTGGTCGGCAGGAGAGAGCAGTTGAGAGTGATCTGATGCTGCACTTGGACAGAATTAGGGTCTGAAGCTGGTGCTCAGGAACAATGCAGGCAGCTTAGCAGCATCTGAGACTGGCAGAGTTGCTCTGGCTGATGAGGCTGCCGCAGTGAGGCTCAGAGCGGAGTTAGAAATGGCAATGGCAGTGACTGTGAGTTTTGCCTCTCTGAACGTGCACTGCTAGGTGGCCACTGCTACCCACAACCCGCGGTGGCCGGCCTTTAAGTAACATGACGTCATGTGTCATGATGTCTCCCGTACAGGCCCCACCTCATACTTGCCTACCCTCCCGGAGTGGCCGGGAGGCTCCCGAAAATCGGGTGACCCTCCCGGCCCCCCGGAAAGGTGGGCAAGCCTCCCGCTTTCCCCCTCTTTCCCCCTCGGCCGCCCGAAGCAGTGAACAAGTGGGCGGCCCGAGGGGGTCCGATGACGCGATTCGCGCTGAATCGCGTCATCGTAGCTCCGCCCCCCGCTATGCAGCGCCTCGTTTCTCGGCACAGCACAGCGGAGGGTGGAGTCACGATGACGCGACCCTGATGCAACGCCCCCGGACCGCCCATCCTGCTGCCGGCCACGCCCCCATGCACCTACAACGCTGCCTCCTCCCGGAGGAGGAGGCAGCAAAGTAGGTAAGTATGCCCCTCCTCCAGCATTTCCAGACTTGCGCATGTGCAGTCCAGATTCTCACAGGCGACAGTGAAAAACCGTGAGGACAAGTAAGATTTGTGGGACAGTGGAAGCCTATATTAAAAAAAACAGGAGCCTCCTGCTCAATATGGGGTGGGTAGGCAAGCCTGGGATAGCAGCAGAGTGGGGAGAATGCCTCTACAGCAAGGCTCCTTCCTGCCTTTGCTGAGCACATCACTCCGGCCCTGTCTACAGGGTCTGTAAATCAAATAAACACTTTACGGTATATGCTATTTGAGTTACTTAGTGCTCCATCCTGTGTCAGGCAGTGGTGCCAAGAGGTGGGGGAGCGGGTACTTTTTACCCGGGCTCGTTGGAGGGGCCTGGGTCCCGCTACCCTCCCCCTTTGGTGACAGCTGAACGTAGGGCAGGGAGAGAGGACTGACCGCTGCTGCAGCAGCCTCTCTCCCCAGCCCAGCACTGCACAGGCTGCTGTGTGCTGGGAAGGAGGCTGCAGCAGCGGTCAGTCCTCTCTCCCTGCATGATGAGAGGAAGGAAAGCAATCGCGCCCGACCACCCGCTTGGCAGCCGCCACCCACTGATTCTGACACCAGTGCCCACTACGTCGTTAAACAGAAATTTCATTTTTGATATATTTTGGAAAAAGCAGAGTCTGGCCACACCTCCCCCATTGACCACATCCCCTTTTATTACCGGGACCGGCAGTGCTGTCGGCGCCCCTGGTATCAGGTTATTTTGAAGGAAAAATAGTGGACCCATGCAGTGACAACATTATGTTTTCTAGGCTTGTCATGCTGTAATATAGTGGTGGCAGAGCTGTGAAAATGGAAAGTACTGAGAGCTCTTACCTGTAGGATCTCTGGCCCTCATTCCGAGTTGATCGGTCGCAAGGCGATTTTAGCAGAGTTGCTCACGCTAAGCCTACGCCTACTGGGAGTGTATCTTAGCTTCTTAAAATTGCGACCGATGTATTCGCAATATTGCGATTACAAACTACTTAGCAGTTTCAGAGTAGCTTCAGACTTACTCGGCATCTGCGATCAGTTCAGTGCTTGTCGTTCCTGTTTTGACGTCACAAACACACCCAGCGTTCGCCCAGACACTCCCCCGTTTCCCCGGCCACTCCTGCGTTTTTTCCGGAAACGGTAGCGTTTTTTCCCGCACGCCCATAAAACGGCCTGTTTCCGCCCAGTAACACCCATTTCCTGTCAATCACATTACGATCGCCGGAGCGATGAAAAAGCCGTGAGTAAAAATACTATCTCCATTGTAAAATTACTTGGCGCAGTCGCAGTGCGATTATTGCGCATGCGTACTAAGCGGAATTTCACTGCGATGCGATGAAAAATACCGAGCGAACGACTCGGAATGAGGGCCTCTGTGCAGGATCCACAAAGCTGCAGCTGTAGGGGGCGGGGCCTTTGATATGGGCGGGGCCTCGGCTTCTGGCTGCCTGCTGCAGCAGGGAAATATGTTCCTGTCTCTGAGAGGAGGAGGAAGATCGCTGGAGGGGGCGGGGCCAGTGTGGTGGGCGGGGCCTCGGCTTCTGGCTGCCTGCTGCAGCAGGGAAATCTGTTCCTGTCTCTGAGGGGAGGAGGAAGATTGCAGGAGGGGGCTGGTCCTCGGCAGTGGGTTGGCTGCTGTAGCAGGAAAAATCCCTTTTGCCATCTCTGAGAGGGTGAGTGGAGACCCGGCCAGGGAGATCAGCACTGAGACTGCTGTTCTGCAACAGCTGATAGTTTCAACACTGCGGGGACCAAAGCTCACCTGGCAAAGCTGTGGCAGGATACAGTCTCTGCGTCAAGCTTCTGACCCACACTGATGACGGCTGCAGTTAAGTGTTTCAGACTGTCTCTGCAGGACAGTCACTCAGCCAGAGCCGGCCCTAACCAATATGATGCCCTAGGCAAGATTTTGGCTGGTGCCCCCTAGCACCACCGCTAGTTCCACCTCTGACCATGCACCCCTTTTCTAACACCATCACCTCTCACCCATAGCAGTCCTCATTTTGATGCTCCTACCCCCTATATTTTAAATAGGAACAGTGCGCACATTCGGCATACAGCCCAAAAAGGGGGGTGTTTTTGGTGGCAAGGGGCATGGCCACACAATAGAACCCCCAATTCAAATTACGCCACACAGTACTGCAACTTTTTTCACATTTTATCATGGGATAGTGTTCCTTATTCACGTTACATCACACAGTATTACCACTTTACCTTATAAACGTTACTCCTCACAATAGTGCCCCTTATTCACATTACATCACACTGAATTGCTCCTTATTCACGTTACATCACACAGTATTACCACTTTACCTTATAAACGTTACTCCTCACAATAGTGCCCCTTATTCACATTACATCACACTGAATTGCTCCTTATTCACATTACACCACACCCTATTGCTCTTTATTCACATTAGACCACACAGTAGTGCCCTTTCTTTATGTAACTCCACACAGTAGAGCACCTTATACACATAATGCCACACATTAGTAATGCATTTATACACATAATACCACACAGTAATGCCCCTTACACATAAGACACACATTATTAATGTCCTTATAAACATAATGAACCTTACACATTATGCCAACCTTTATTAGTGCCATTATTCACATAATGTCCCTTATGCATATGCCACAAATTATGAATGCCCTTATACACATAATGAAACATATAATGTCCCTTATACATATGCTGCACATTATTAGTGCCCTTATACACATAATGACACACATAGTGCCCCTTACACATTTGCTGCACATTAATAATGCATTTATACACATGACGCACATAATGCACCTTACACATTGGGGGTAATTCCAAGTTGATCGCAGCAGGAAATTTTTTAGTAGTTGGGCAAAACCATGTGCACTGCCGGGGGGGCAGATATAACGTGGAAAGAGAGTTAGATTTGGGTGGGTTATTTTGTTTCTGTGCAGGGTAAATACTGGCTGCTTTATGTTTACACTGCAATTTAGATTGCAGATTGAACTCACCACACCCAAATCTAACTCTCTCTGCACATGTTATATCTGCCCCCCCCCTGCAGTGCACATGGTTTTGCCCAACTGCTAAAAAATTTCCTGCTGCGATCAACTTGGAATTACCCCCATATGCCGAACACTATTGCACAACCAACCCTCCCACACACAGCACTCACACGGCCGCTTACACTGTGACCACTGCCTCTGCTTGGATACAGATGTGTCCTCATAAATCTTGCCTCAGTGCGACATGCAGCAGGAGAAGCCTGGCGTGAGTCAGTTGGCAACTCTGCTAATGTTGGGCACTTTTTTTTATGAAAATGCATCTTATTTGCATTGCTATGTGGCTGGGATGCACAAGCAGCTTCTGCTGATTAAAATGATATGCAGCATGCCTATATACGTGTGCGACTGTGGCTGTATCTGCATACGAAATGCTACACACAGAATATAGGCATGCCACATATCATTTTAATCAGCAGAAGCTGCTGGTGCCCCTAGGCATACCAAATGCCCTAGGCAATTGCCTAGTTTGCCTATAGCTAGGGCCGGCTCTGCACTCAGCCACCGGTCCGCTACCTATAATGACAGGTGGCTCTCGTGCAGGCCCCGCCCCTCATTAGTTCGGGACTCGCTCATGCGCAGTCCATATTTTCACAGAGGGACATGTTAAAAATCGGGGGCAAAGCAAGGTTTGCGGGCGGCGGGAGGGTAAATTAAAAAACGGGAGCCTCCCGCTAAATGCGGGAGGGTAGGCAAGCCTGGATTGAACACACCACACCCAAATCTAACTCTCTCTGCACATGTTAAATCTGCCTCCCTGCAGTGCACATGGGGGGTAATTCCAAGTTGATCGCAGCAGGATTTTTGTTAGCAATTGGGCAAAACCATGTGCACTGCAGGGGAGGCAGATATAACATGTGCAGAGAGAGTTAGATTTGGGTGGGGTGTGTTCAATCTGCAATCTAAATTGCAGTGTAAAAATAAAGCAGCCAGTATTTACCCTGCACAGAAACAAAATAACCCACCCAAATCTAACTCTTTCTGCACATGTTATATCTGCCTCCCCTGCAGTGCACATGGTTTTGCCCAATTGCTATCAAAAATTCTGCTGCGATCAACTTGGAATTACCCCCAAAGTTCCTGCTGCGATCAACTCGGAATTTAACCCCTTGTGCAAGGCGGGGGGGGGGGGGGCAGATGTAACATGTGCAGAGAGATTTCGATTTGGGTGGGGTGTGTTCAAACTGAAATCTAAATTGCAGTGTAAAAATAAAGCAGACAGTATTTACCCTGCACAGAAATAAAATAACCCACCCTAATCTAACTCTTTCTGCACATGTTATATCTGCCTCCCCTGCAGTGCACATGGTTTTTCCCAATTGCTATCAAAAATCCTGCTGCAATCAACTTGGAATTACCCCCAAAGTTCCTGCTGCGATCAACTCGGAATTCAACCCCTTGTGCAAGGCGGGGGGGGCAGATGTAACATGTGCAGAGAGAGTTCGATTTGGGTGGGGTGTGTTCAAACTGAAATCTAAATTGCAGTGTAAAAATAAAGCAGCCAGTATTTACCCTGCACAGAAACAATATAACCCACCCAAATTTTTTAAAAAAAACTACTGCAGAGGGGGGGCAGATGTAACATGTGCAGAGAGAGTTAGATTTGGGTGGGTTATATTGTTTCTGTGCAGGGTAAATACCGCTTGCTTTACTTTTACACTGCAATTAAGATTTCAGTGTGAACACACCCCACCCAAATCCACCTCCCTCTGCACATGTTATATACATACTTACCTACATTTCTTTTCTCCTCTCCGGGAGATACCCAGAGAGTAGAAGCAGGTGGGCGGCGCCGAGACAATGGCATCATTAGGCCCCACCCACCACATGAGAAAATACCGCGATTGGTCAGTATTTGCATAGGGGTGGAGCTTCGATGATGAGATTTGCATCTGGCAGGTGGTGCACACCGCCGAGAGACACACCCACCACAGCAGCAGCAGAATAGGACTCCCAATATTGCCTTTTTACAAGTCCATTCCTCTGCTAGAAGGTGCTTTATCACCAATCGCTCCACAGCATACCTGCAGCTTCTGGAAAGGAGCACTTAGGAGTGGACATTCAGTGTGGCAGAGAGTGGAGGCAGCTGAACCCACGACAAGTGGAGACTTTTGCGAATTCTGATACTACAAACTACATTATAGCACGTTGGAGTCCATGTATGTTACAAAGTTTTAATCCTCTTGTTGGGACATTATAAATGAGGATAGTTTATATATTTCTCTTACGTCCTAGAGGATGCTGGGGACTCCGTAAGGACCATGGGGAATAGACGGGCTCCGCAGGAGACATGGGCACTAAAAAGAACTTTAGGTATGGGTGTGCACTGGCTCCTCCCTCTATGCCCCTCCCCCAGACCTCAGTTTAATACTGTGCCCAGAGGAGACTGGGTGCACTACAGGGAGCTCTCCTGAGCTTCCTGAAAGAAAGTATTTTGTTAGGTTTTTTATTTTCAGGGAGACCTGCTGGCAACAGGCTCCCTGCATCGTGGGACTGAGGAGAGAGAAGCAGACCTACTTAAATGATAGGCTCTGCTTCTTAGGCTACTGGACACCATTAGCTCCAGAGGGAGTCAGAACGCAGGTCTCCCCTAGCGGTTCGTCCCGGAGCCGCGCCGCTGTCCTCCTCGCAGAGCCGGAAGATAGAAGCCGGGTGAGTATAAGAAGATAGAAGACTTCAGAGGCGGCAGAAGACTTCAGATCTTCAAGGAGGTAACGCGCAGCGGTAACGCTGCGCGCCATTGCTCCCACACAGAACACACAGCACACACTGTGGGGTGCAGGGCGCGGGGGGGGGGGGGGCGCCATGGGCAGCAATGTATACCTCTAGGACTGGCTATGATTAGATTTACACTCTTTAGTGGTATTTCAGAGTATCCCCGCCAGTTTGTTTTAAAAAAGCGGGACCGAAGCCCGCCACTGAGGGGGCGGGGCTTCTTCCTCAGCACTCACCAGCGCCATTTTCTCCACAGCACAGCGGTGGCTCATGTAAACGAGGAGCAGAGTGGCAATGGCAGAAGTCTCAAGGATTCTTCGATGGGCGGAGAGTCATGTAAGCGCTCTGACAGCAGTCTTCATTCCGGGAGTGGACAACTGGGAAGCAGACTTCCTAAGCAGACACGATCTGCATCCAGGAGAGTGGGGACTTCATCAAGAAGTCTTCGCAGAGATTGTAAGTCAGTGGGGACTGCCTCAAATAGACATGATGGCTTCACGCCTCAACAAAAAACTTCCGAGATATTGCGCCAGGTCAAGGGACCCTCAGGCGGTGGCAGTGGACGCCCTGGTGACACCGTGGGTGTTTCAGTTGGTCTATGTGTTCCCCCCTCTTCCTCTCATCTCAAAGATACTGAGAATCATAAGGCGAAGAGGAATTCGGACAATTCTCATTGTTCCAGATTGGCCTCGAAGGGCCTGGTATCCGGATCTGCAGGAGATGCTCACCGAAGATCCGTGGCCTCTTCCTCTCAGGGAAGACCTGTTACAACAAGGACCCTGTCTATTCCAGGACTTACCGCGACTGCGTTTGACGGCATGGCGGTTGAACGCAGGATCCTAGCGGAGAAGGGCATTCCTCCGGAGGTCATTCCTACTCTGATAAAGGCTAGGAAGGAGGTGACATTGAAACATTATCACCGTATCTGGAGGAAGTATGTGTCTTGGTGCGAAGCCAAGACTGCTCCTCTGGCAGAATTCCATCTGGGCCGTTTTCTCCACTTCCTACAAACTGGAGTGAATTTGGGCCTAAAATTAGGCTCCATTAAGGTTCAGATTTCGGCCCTATCCATTTTCTTTCAAAAGGAATTGGCTTCTCTTCCAGAAGTCCAGACTTTCGTGAAAGAGGTGCTGCATATCCAGCCTCCTTTTGTGCCCCTGGTGGCACCATGGGACCTTGACGTGGTGTTACGGTTCCTTAAGTCTCACTGGTTTGAGCCTCTTCAGACAGTTGAATTAAAGTATCTCACTTGGAAAGTGGTCATGCTATTGGCCTTGGCGTCGGCACGGCGAGTGTCGGAGTTGGCGGCTTTGTCTCACAAAAGCCCTTACCTGATTTTCCATGTGGATAGAGCTGAGTTGCGGACTCGTCCTCAATTTTTGCCTAAGGTAGTTTCTTCTTTTCACATGAACAAACCTATTGTGGTGCCTGTGGCTACAAGGGACGTGGAGGATTCCGAGTCCCTCGATGTGGTCAGGGCATTGAAAATTTATGTGGCCAGAACGGCTCGGGTTAGGAAAACAGAGGCCCTGTTTATCCTATATGCAGCCAACGAGGTTGGCGCTCCTGCGTCTAAACAGACTATTGCTCGCTGGATCTGTAACACGATTCAGCAGGCTCATTCTACAGCTGGATTTCCGTTACCGAATTCGGTAAAAGCCCATTCCACAAGGAAGGTGGGCTCTTCTTGGGCGGCTGCCCGAGGCGTCTCGGCATTACAGCTTTGCTGGGCAGCGACTTGGTCGGGTTCAAACACTTTTGCAAAATTCTAGAAGTTTGATACCCTGGCTGAGGAGGACCTCATGTTTGCTCATTCGGTGCTGCAGAGTCATCCGCACTCTCCCGCCCGTTTTGGAGCTTTGGTATAATCCCCATGGTCCTTACGGAGTCCCCAGCATCCTCTAGGACGTAAGAGAAAATAAGATTTTAAACCTACCGGTAAATCTTTTTCTCCTAGTCCGTAGAGGATGCTGGACGCCCATCCCAGTGCGGACTAAATTCTGCAAGACTTGTATATAGTTTCTGCTTACATAAGGGTTATGTTACAGTTTGATCAGTCTCGGGCTGATGCTGTTTTGTTTCATACTGTTAACTGGTTCGTATATTCCATGTTATACGGTGTGGTTGGTGTGGGCTGGTATGAATCTTGCCCTTAGATTAACAAAAATCCTTTCCTCGTACTGTCCGTCTCCTCTGGGCACAGTTTCTCTGAGGTCTGGAGGAGGGGCATAGAGGGAGGAGCCAGTGCACCCCCATACCTAAAGTTCTTTTTAGTGCCCATGTCTCCTGCGGAGCCCGTCTATTCCCCATGGTCCTTACGGAGTCCCCAGCATCCTCTACGGACTAGGAGAAAAATATTTACCGGTAGGTTTAAAATCTTATTTTTTTATGGTGTCTATAGTAGACACAATGGGGGTCATTCCGACCCGATCGCTTGCTGCGGTTTCTCGCAGCGCAGCGATCGGGTCGGAACTGCACATGCGCCGGCGCCACAGTGCCGTCGTTGCCTAGTGATCGCCTCTGAGGCAGAGGCGGTCGCTGGGCAGGAAGGGGCTGGACAGCGGCATTAAGCCACCGTTTAGGGGGCGCTGCGGGCCGGGGAGTGATGAGTAGCTCCCGGCCAGCACGCTAAAGCTGTGCTGGTCGGGAGCTACTCTTGAAGTGTAAAGGCATCGCCACTGTCTGCGGGGGGGGGGGCACTGACAAGCCCTGTGCTGGGCGTCCCCTCGCATGTCAGTATGAATGCTCGTAGCTGTGCTACATTTAGCACAGCTACGATCAACTCAGAATGACCCCCAATAACAGTCACGTGACCAACAATTTTTATGTATAGCATTGGATGCCGTTCATTAATTAACATTAAATGTAATGAATTGTTTTTGTATGTATGAAATACATTTTTATATGATTTAAAGTTATAGTAATCTATTGAAGCAGTGTGTGTTCAGTCATTTATACACCTGAATTTTTAGAAGTGCATAAAGTCACTGGTAAGTTGGATTGTTTTTAGTATAGGCATTAAGAGCCTTACTTATTTTAGCTGTGTGCACACAGACACTGCTGGACTTAATTGCTGCTCATCGTTATTGCAGGATAAGATTATTAAATATAAACTTTCTATTCATAATAAAGAGTGTTTCCATATATTAGCGCCTGAAAAAAAGAGTTGTGTGAGGATTTTAGAAGAATGCGGGAGGGGTGCCCACTCTTCCGGGGCTGTGGGGGACTACCCGAGAAACCGGGTAGTAGGTAAGTATGGTTATATCTGCCCGCCTGCAGTGCACATGGGGGGTCATTCCGAGTTGTTCGCTCGCAAGCTGCTTTTAGCAGCTTTGCACACGCTAAGCCGCCGCCTACTGGGAGTGAATCTTAGCATATCAAAATTGCGAACGAAAGATTAGCAGAATTGCGAATAGACACTTCTTAGCAGTTTCTGAGTAGCTTCAAACTTACTCGGCATCTGCGATCAGTTCAGTGCTTGTCGTTCCTGGTTTGACGTCACAAACACACCCAGCGTTCGCCCAGACACTCCCCCGTTTCTCCAGCCACTCCCGCGTTTTTCCCGGAAACGGTAGCGTTTTTTCGCACACTCCCATAAAACGGCCTGTTTCCGCCCAGAAACACCCACTTCCTGTCAATCACACTACGATCACCAGAACGAAGAAAAAACCTTGTAATGCCGTGAGTAAAATACCTAAAATACCTAACTGCATAGCAAATTTACTTGGCGCAGTCGCACTGCGGACATTGCGCATGCGCATTAGCGACTAATCGCTCCGTTGCGAGAAAAAATACAGAGCGAACAACTTGGAATGACCCCCATGGTTTTGCCCATTTGCTAACAAATTTGCTGCTGTGACCAGATCTGAATTAGGCCCGCTATTCACTACACACAGGCCACTAGTGCACACAAGAGGGAGGGGGGGGGGGGGGGGGTTCAGAGTACATAGAAACACCCCTTTTTTTAACTACTGTGGTCCTGCTGCCAGCAAACGGAGCCATGCCCCCTCAGCCACGGCATACTTCCCATTGAATCGTGTCATATTGGCTCCTCCCACTTTCCCTAACCCGCAAATTGTGTCATTCTGTAGTGGGGTCAGAGCCTAATGATGAAAAGTACCCTTGCTCAGCCTGAGACCTCTAGCAATGACCTCCTGCAGCATCCTCAAGGCAGGCTCCAGATGTGTTTGGGGGTATATGTGTTCTACATTTACAGTATGTGTGTATGTATGTGTTCTATTGTATTGTATTGTATATGTGCTCTATGTGTGTGTGTGTGTGTGTGTGTGTGTGTGTGTGTGTGTGTGTGTGTGTGTGTGTGTGTGTGTGTGTGTGTGTGTGTGTGCTTCTGTGTATATGTATGCATTCTATGTGTGTATAGGTATGTGTGTATTTGTATGTTTGTGTGTGTATGTGTTCTAAGTGTGTGTACATGTGCCCTAGGGCAAACACAGGATTTTCTGAGGGGGTTTCTGTACTGTACACATATACATACAGTAGCACATCACACACGCACATTCATATTGCATACACATACATAGCATAACACACACACACACACACACACACACACACACACACACACACTGTATACATAGCACACCACACATACATACATACATACATACTGTAGCTCACAACACACATTGCATACACGTACATAGCACACAAATATACATTACATAGCACACCACACAAATACACACATTGCGCGCACACACATACAGTATACATAGCACACCACATGCACATATACATAGTACAAAACATAGCAAGACAAAATAACCAAATTGCGCTGACACTTGGTTACAAAACTACCTAAAATACAATAGTCCTTGGGGGAGTTGGCGGCTAATCCCAGACAGGTCCTCTTGCCAGCGGAGAACCACAAATTTAATGGAGTACAATGGTTGTCAAAGGAGCGCTCAAAAACACTTGAAAGTTCTTAAAAGTTCTTAAAGATACTTTTTGCAATTTCTTTCAGACCGAAGATCAGATGGAGATGGAACTGGTAACTCTGGAATAGACCTATTGCAGAATTACCAATTCCATCTCCATCTGATCTTCAGTCTGAAAGAAATTGCAAAAAGTATCTTTAAGAACTTTTAAGAACTTTCAAGTGTTTTTGAGCGCTCCTTTGACAACCATTGTACTTCATAGTACAAAACATATACATATATACACAGTATCCCACACAAATACACACATAGATCACCTCACACATTGCACACACATACATAGTACAAAATGACCATACACAGCATACCACACACACATATATAGCTCACCACAAACATTGCACACACATACATAGTACACTAAACAAACATACATATCATACCACACACAGTAGCACTGCAATCAAATACACATTGCAAATACATATCATACCACACACACACACTGTACATATATACACACAAACATACTGTACCTAGTGCTGAGAGGAGGAGACTGGCGGGAGCTGGCCCATGCATTTCAGAGTGTGAGAAGTCGGACGAAGGAGCAGCTGCGGGATGAGCAAGCGCAGCAACTCCCCAGCTCTCCCGTCCGTGATATTCTCTTGAGCTCTGCCGGAAAAAGCGCTGTGCCGCGGTCGCGGTTTATTCTGAGACGGAGACATAGCTGGCTCCGTCTCTGGAAAAAATAATTGGTCCATCAGGGGGGTTTCTGGGTACTCAGAAACCCCCCCTCCGTGTGCCACTGGTTCCATGTGTGTGTACAGTATATGTGTGCATGTGAGTATGTGTTATATGTTTATGTATTTCTATGTACAGTATATGTGTGTATATATGTATCTGTTCTATGAGTGCTTTTGTGTGTATGTGTTCTATCATCTATGTAACATGTCTGTTGTATATATGCGCATATACATAGACGCACACGCGTGTGCACATAGAATAACCCCCCACCCCCACCCCCCCAGGTCACACTGAGATCACACACCTAATACACACTGATCACTACACACAGGTCACACTGATATCACACACCTGATACACACTGATCACTATACACAGTTCACACTGATATCATACACCTAATACACACTGATCACTATATACACAGGTCACATTGATATCACACACCGGATACACACTGATCACTATACACTGATCACACTTATATCACACATGTAATACACACTGATCAATATACACAGGTCACACTGATATCACACACCTGATACACACTGATCCCTATACACAGGTCACACAGATATCACACACCTGATACACACTGATCACTATACACAGGTCATACTGACATCACACACCTGATACACACTGATCACTATACACTGATCACACTGATATCACACACCTGATACACACTGATCACTATACACTGGGCACACTGATATTACACACCTGATACACACTGATCCCTATACACAGGTAAAACTGATATCACACACGTAATACACACTGATCACTATACACGGGTCACACTGAAGGGATGCGGTCAAGATCCCGCCGGACGGAATCCCGGCGGTCGGAATACCGACACAGGAATCCTGACCGGCACAATCCCAACATATTCACCCTCTGTGGGTGTCCACGACACCCATAGAGGGAGAATAAATTAGTGTGCCGTGCGTAGCGAGGCACCGTACCTGCAGCGTGGTGAGCGCAGCGAGCCCGCAAAGGGGCTGCGTTGCGCTCGCCCCCCTGTCAGGATTGCGCCGGTCGGGATTCCGGTGTCGGGATTCCGACCGCTGGGATCCCGTCCGGTGGGATTTCGTACTGATCCCACACTGATATCACAGACCTGATACACAATGATCACTATACAGAGGTCACATTGATATCACAAACCTGATACACACTGATCACTACACACAGGTCACACTGACATCACACACCTGATACACACTGATCACTATACACAGGGCACACCAATATTACACACCTGATACACACTGATCACTATACACAGGTCACACTGATATTACACGCCTGATACACACTGATCACTATACACTGATCACACTGACATCACACACCTGATACACACTGATCACTATACACAGGGCACACCAATATTACACACCTGATACACACTGATCCTTATACACAGGACACACTGATATCACACATCTGATACACAATGATCACTATACACAGGACACACTGATTTCACACATCTGATACACACTGATCACTATACACTGAACACACTGATATCACACATCTGATACACACTGATCACTACATACAGGTCATACTGATATCACACACCTGATACACACTGATCACTACATACAGGTCACACTGATATCACACACCTGATACACACTGATCACTACATACAGGTCACACTGATATCACACACCTGATACACACTGATCACTATACACTGAACACACTGATATCACACACCTGATACACACTGATCACTATACATTGATCACACTTATATCCCACACCTGACACGCTGATCACTATACACACTGATATCACACACATAATACACACTTATGGTGCTAGAGGATTTGGGAACCTTACACTACAGAAAATGTGGGGTAAATTATTATGATAATAAAAATGACCGTTTGTCAAGGAATATTGTAATTATATGAAAAATAAGATTTTACACCTACCGGTAAATCTATTTCTCGTAGTCCGTAGAGGATGCTGGGACTCCGTAAGGACCATGGGAAATAGACGGGCTCCGCAGGAGACATGGGCACTTTAAGAAAGAACTGAACTCTGGGTGTGCACTGGCTCCTCCCTCTATGCCCCTCCTCCAGACCTCAGTTAGAGAAACTGTGCCCAGAGGAGATGGACACTACGAGGAAAGGATTTTGATAATCCATGGGCAAGATTCATACCAGCCACACCAATCACACCGTATAACTTGTGATAAACTACCCAGTTAACAGTATGAACAAACAATATAGTCTCGGTCCAAACCGATGAAACTACAACATAACCCTTATGTAAGCAATAACTATATACAAGTCTTGCAAAAGAAGTCCGCACTTGGGACGGGCGCCCAGTATCCTCTACGGACTACGAGAAATAGATTTACCGGTAGGTGTAAAATCTTATTTTCTCTAACGTCCTAGAGGATGCTGGGACTCTGTAAGGACCATGGGGATTATACCAAAGCTCCCAAACGGGCGGGAGAGTGCGGATGACTCTGCAGCACCGATTGAGCAAAGAGGAGGTCCTCCTCAGCCAGGGTATCAAACTTATAGAACTTTGCAAAGGTGTTTGATCACGACCAAGTAGCTGCTCGGCACAACTGTAAAGCCGAGACCCCTCGGGCAGCCGCCCAGGAAGAACCCACTTTCCTAGTGGAATGGGCTTTTACCGATTTTGGCAACGGCAATCCTGCCGAAGATTGCGGTTGCTGAATCGTGTTACAGACCCAGCGAGCAATAGTCTGCTTTGAAGCAGGAGCGCCAACCTTGTTGGCAGCATATAGAACAAACAATGCTTCTGTCTTCCTGACCCTTTCTGTTCTGGCCACATAAATCTTCAAAGCCCTGACCACATCAAGGGACTCGGAATCCTCCAAGTCACGCGTAGCCACAGGCACAACAATAGGTTGGTTCATATGAAAAGATGAAACTACCTTAGGAAGGAATTGAGGACGAGTTCTCAACTCCGCCCTATCCACATGAAAAACCAGATAGGGGCTTTTATGTGACAAAGCCGCTAATTCCGACACTCGCCTTGCAGAAGCTAAGGCTAACAACATGACCACTTTCCAAGTGATGTACTTCAATTCCACCGTTTTGAGTGGTTCAAACCAAGGTGACTTAAGGAGCCGTAACACCACGTTAAGGTCCCAAGGCGCCACCGGAGGTACAAAAGGAGGCTGAATATGCAGTACTCCCTTCACAAACGTCTGTACTTCAGGAAGAAAAGCCAATTCTTTTTGGAAGAAAATGGATAAGGCCGAAATTTGAACCTTTATAGATCCTAATTTCAGGCCCAAGTTCACACCAGTTTGAAGGAAGTGAAGAAGACGGCCCAAATGGAATTCCTCCGTAGGAGCATTCCTGGCCTCACACCAGGAAACATATTTTCGCCATATTCGGTGATAATGTTTAGATGTCGCATCCTTCCTAGCCTTAATCAGGGTAGGAATTACCTCCTCCGGAATACCCTTTTCCGCTAGGATCCTGCGTTCAACCGCCATGCCGTCAAACGCAGCCGCGGTAAGTCTTGGAACAGACAGGGACCCTGCTGCAGCAGGTCCTGTCGCAGAGGAAGAGGCCACGGATCTTCTGTGAGCAACTCTTGCAGATCTGGATACCAAGTCCTTCGTGGCCAATCTGGAACAATGAGGATTGTTCTCACCCTTCTTAGTCGTATTATTCTCAACACCTTGGGTATGAGAGGTAGAGGAGGGAACACATAGACCGATCTGAACACCCATGGTGTCACCAGGGCTTCTACAGCTACCGCCTGAGGGTCTCTTGACCTGGCGCAATATCGTTTTAGCTTTTTGTTGAGACGGGACGCCATCATGTCTATTTGAGGCAGTCCCCACCGACTCACGATCTGCGCGAAGACTTCCTGATGAAGTCCCCACTCTCCCGGATGCAGGTCGTGTCTGCTGAGGAAGTCCGCTTCCCTGTTGTCCACTCCCGGGATGAACACTGCTGACAGTGCGCTTACATGACCTTCCGCCCAGAGAAGAATCCTGGTGGCTTCTGCCATTGCCACTTTGCTCCTTGTGCCACCTTGGCGGTTTACATGAGCCACTGCTGTGACATTGTCCGACTGAATCAGAACCGGCCTGTTGCGAAGTAATTCTTTCGCTTGACGCAGAGCGTTGTATATGGCCCTCAACTCCAGGACGTTGATGTGGAGACAAGTCTCTAGACATCACCAGAGACCTTGAAAATTTCTTCCCAGTGTGACTGCTCCCCAACCTCGGAGGCTCGCATCCGTGGTTACCAGGATCCAGTCCTGAATGCCGAACCTGCAGCCCTCTAGGAGGTGAGCACTGTGCAGCCACCACAGGAGAAATACCCTGGCTCTGGGAGACAGGGTGATCCTTTGATGCATGTGTAGATGAGACCCGGACCATTTGTCCAGTAGGTCCCATTGAAAAGTCCTCGCATGGAATCTGCCGAAGGGGATGGCCTCGTAAGATGCCACCATCTTCCCCAGGACACGTGTACAGTGATGTACCGAAACCTTTTTTGGCTTTAATAGGTTCCTGACCAGAGCCATGAGCTCCTGAGCCTTTTCCATCGGAAGAAAAACCTTTTTCTGGTCTGTGTCCAGAATCAGGCCCAAAAAGGTCAGACGCGTTGTAGGAACCAGTTGGGACTTCGGAAGATAGAGAATCTAACCGTGCTGCTGTAACGTCTTCACAGACAGTGACACGCTGTCCAGTAACTTCTCCCGAGATCTTGCCTTTATGAGGAGATCGTCCAAGTATGGGATAATTGTGACACCCTGCTTGCGTAGGAACACCATCATTTCCGCCATTACCTTGGTGAAAATTCTCGGGGCCGTGGAAAGCCCAAACGGTAACGTCTGAAATTGGTAATGACAGTCCTGTACTGCAAATCTCAGGAACGCCTGGTGAGGAGGGAAAATCGGAACATGAAGGTATGCATCCTTTATGTCCAGGGACACCATCCAATCCCCCCTTCTAGGCTGGCGATGACCGCTCTGAGCGATTCCATCTTGAACTTGAACTTCTTCAAGTACAGATTTAGGGATTTTAGATTCAAAATGGGTCTGACCGAACCGTCCGGTTTTGGGACCACAACAGGGTAAAGTAATACCCCTTTCCTTGCTGGAGAAGAGGAACTTTGACTATCACCTGTTGAAGATACAATTTTTGAATTGCAGTCAACACTAACTCCCTCTCTGACGGAGAAGCTGGCAGAGCCGATTTGAAAAACCGGCGAGGAGGCACCTCTTCGAATTCCAGCCTGTATCCCTGAGAAACAATCTCTATTGCCCAGGGATCCACCTGTGAGTGAACCCAGACTTGGCTGAAAAGTCGAAGATGTGCCCCCACTTGAGCTGACTCCGCCAGGGAAGCCCCAGCGTCATGCGGTGGATTTTGCAGATGTAGGGAAGGACTTTTGCTCCTGGGAACTAGCTGTGTGCAGCTTTTTTCCCTTACCTTTACCCCTGGCAAGAAAGGACGATCCCCATACCTTCTTGCTTTTATTTGAACGAAAGGACTGCATTTTATAATGAGGTGCCTTCTTAGTATGTTGCGGGGGAACATAAGGTAAGAAATTCGATTTACCGGCCGTAGCAGTAGAGACCAGGTCCGAGAGGCCTACTCCAAACAACTCCTCCCCCTTGTAAGGCAACGACTCCATATGCCGCTTTGAGTCGGCATCCCCCGTCCACTGTCGGGTCCACAAGAGTCGTCTAGCCGAAATAGACATAGCATTTATTCTGGAGCTTAGTAAACAAATGTCTCTTTGAGCATCCCTCATATATAAAGCAGCATCTTTGATATGCTCTAGGGTCATTAGAATGGTATCCTTATCTAGGGTGTCAATCTCCGTAGATAAGGAATCTGTCCATGCTGCGACAGCACTACAAACCCAGGCCGATGCCATAGCCGGTCTAACAATAGTACCGGAATGTGTGTAAATGTACTTCATGGTAACCTCCTGCTTACGATCAGCAGGATCCTTGAGGGTAGCTGTATCCTGGGAAGGCAGCGCCACCTTCTTGGATAAGCGTGTCAGCGCCTTGTCTACTTTAGGCGAAGATTCCCATCGTATCCTGTCCTTGTGTGGAAAGGGATACGCCATAAGAATCCTTTTGGGAACTTGTAGTCTCCTATCTGGAGATTCCCAAGCCTTTTCGCACAATTCGCTTAGCTCAAATGAGGACGGAAAAGTGACCTCAGGCTTTTTCCCTTTATACATGTGTACCCTCGTGTCAGGGACAGGGGGTTCTTCAGTGATATGCAAAACCTCTTTAATGGCAATAATCATGTAACGAATACATTTTGCCACCTTTGGCTGTAATTTTGCATCCTCATAGTCGACACTAGAATCTGAATCCGTGTCGGTATCTGTGTCAGTAATCTGGGAGATAGTGCGTTTTTGAGACCCAGAAGGTCCCGGTGCCACTGGGGCAGGCATGGTCTGACTACCTGACTGCTCCCTAGCCTCCGCCTTGTCTAACCTCTTATGCAATAAATTTACATTTGCATTCAAGACATTCCACATATCTACCCAGTCCGGTGTCGGCGTTGCCGACGGTGACCTGACAATCATGCACTCCCCCTCCTCCTTAGGTGAGCTTTCATCGTCAAACATGTCGACACACGCGTACCGATACACTCCACACACACAGGGAATCTCTTAACTGAAGACAGGTTCCCCCTAGGCCCTTTGGAGAGACAGAGTGAGAGTATGCCAGCACACACCCCAGCGCTATATAACCCCGGAAAAAACACAGAATGTTTTCCCAGTAGCGCTGCTGTAATGTATAATCGCCAAATATGTGCCCCCCCCCCCCCCCCCCATCTACTTTAAAACCCTCTTTCACCGTGTGACAAGCAGGGGAGAGTCCGGGGAGCTTCCTCTCAGCGGTGCTGTGGAGAGAAAATGGCGCTGGTGAGTGCTGAGGGAGAAGCCCCGCCCCCTCGGGTGCGGGCTTCTGTCCCGCTCAAACTTAATAAAATATGGCGGGGGCTCTTTTACATACATGTACAGTGCCCACCTGTACATGTATATAGTCATCTGCCATAGGAGAGGTATTCTATTGCTGCCCAGGGCGCCCCCCCTGCGCCCTGCACCCTTACAGTGACCGGAGTGTGTGAGGTGTATGGGAGCAATGACGCACAGCTGCAGTGCTGTGTGTTACCTCAGTGAAGCACCCGAAGGCTTCTGCCGCCTCAGTAGTCTTCTTTCTTCGTTTCTTCCGGCTCTGTGAGGAGAACGGCGGCGCGGCTCTGGGATGAACGCCCAGGACGAACCTGTGTTTCACTCCCTCTGGAGCTAATGGTGTCCAGTAGCCGAGAAGCAGAGCCTATCATTCAAGTAGGTCTGCTCCTCTCTCCTCAGTCCCTCGATGCAGGGAGTCTGTTGCCAGCAGTGCTCCCTGAAAATAAGAAAAAAACCTAACAAAATGCTTTCTCAGCAGGAAACTCAGGAGAGCTCCCTGCAGTGCACCCATCTTCCTCTGGGCACAGTCTAAAACTGAGGTCTGGAGGAGGGGCATAGAGGGAGGAGCCAGTGCACACCCAGAGTTCAGTTCTTTCTTAAAGTGCCCATGTCTCCTGCGGAGCCCGTCTATTCCCCATGGTCCTTACGGAGTCCCAGCATCCTCTAGGACGTTAGAGAAATACTGGATTAACGTTAGATGGTGTAGGGGTCCTGCCAGCCACTCCTTCCCAGCACATACCACTTTGACGGTTGTTGCTCAGCCTCACATAACTGTAATCAGGGCCACCCAGAGATCTACACTAGGAGGCTCAGAACAAGCATGTGGGGAATGGTGGTGCCCCACTATAGATGCCGTGGCCCTCGGCACAAAGGGGTCTGTTTACTAAGCATTGGATGGAGATAAAGTGGATGGAGATAAAGTACCAGCCAATCGGCTCCTGTCATTTTTCAAACACATCCTGTGACATGGCAGTTGGGAGCCGATTGGCCGGGACTTTGTCTCTGCCGACTTTATCTCCATTCAAGGCTTAGTAAATAGACCCCACAATGCCCAGCAAATGGGGCATGTCCATGCCATCTTGTGGGCGCAGTTACATTTCCCTAGCAGGTTCGACCAGTTCCCCTCTCAGTGCCCCTGACTGGGGCTGAGTGAGAGCAAGCTGAGCGGGAATCAGACCAGACAGGGGCCATCTTAGTGAATCGCTGTAAGACCAGCCTGCATCTCCCTCTGCTGTTCCACCAGAATGGCCGATCATCTTGTCTCCTCTGACAGGGCTGGTTCCTGTGCAGTATGGCCATCTGCATCCCGCAGGTTCATATACAAATTTATGAATTTATAGGTCTAGTTTATATATAGTCCATGGAGCTATCCATGGACTCATCCAAGTCTCATTCAAGAAGAAAATTTTGGTATTTCCAAAAATAAAGCTTCTGAATCCACAGCGATAGTAACATATACAGGGAATAATGGTGATAATCGCGTCGTCTCATGGTCTTTCTGCACTGACTCCAGGCCTGTGCAGCTATATTACTATAGTTTCTATTCATGAAGCAGTGAAAAGTGTGGAGAAGTTGCCCATGGCAACCAATCAGCATTGAAGAAACATTTATAATTTGCATACTATACAATTGTACAGAGCAGTTTATTGGTTGCCATGGGCAACTTCTCCACAGGCTCACTTCTCCACTCTTTTCACTGCATCATGAATAGACCCCCTCATTCATACTGCTAAATCATGATCCAGACTTAGGGGTACATTTACTAAGCAGTGATAAGAGCGGAGAAGTGAGCCAGTGGAGAAGTTGCCCATGGCAACCAATCAGCACTGAAGTAACATCTATAATTTGCATACTGTAAAATGATACAGAGCTGCTGATTGGTTGATGGGGACATTTCTCCACTGGCTCACTTCTCCGTTCTTATCACTGCTTAGTAAATGTACCCCTTAGGGTCCTATTTACTAAGCCTTGGATGGAGATAAAGTGTATGGAGATAAAGTCCCAGCCAATCAGCTCCTAACTGTCATTTTTCAAACACAGCCTGTGACATGGCAGTTAGGAGCTGATTGGTTGGTACTTTATCTCCAGCGACTTTATCTCCATCCAAGGCTTAGTAAATAGATCCCTTAGTGGTCTATTCATGAAGCAGTGAAAAGTGTGGAAAAGTAAGCCAGTGGAGAAGTTGCCCATGGCAACCAATCAGCATTGAAGTAACATTTATAATTTGCATACTATGAAATTATACAGAGCAGCTGATTGGTTGCCATGGGCAACTTCTCTACTGGCTCACTTCTCCACACTTTTCACTGCTTCATGAATAGAACCCTATGATGGTAACTATGTAAGTATGGTGATTATATTAATGTACTTTAGAAATATTATTATTATTATTATTATTATCAACCTTTATTTATATACCACGACAAAGGACCGCAGCAAAGGATCTGTGGGCGACCTGAATCGGCCTCTCAGGGTGGATGCCATGCATATGGGCTGCAAGGGCATCCACCCTGAGGGGCCGATTCAGGCAGACGCATGTGCACGCCAGCTCTCATTCAAATCTATGGCATAGCGGGAGCAAACAATTGCATGCGCCCACTATGCCGTGCTGTCAAGCATGTAAAGGGACACATCTGTATGTGTATAAGAGGCACTACTACTGTGGGCATTATGTATAAAGGGTACTACTACAGTGGGCATTATGTGTGTAAAGGGACACTACTATATTGGGCATTATGTGTATAAAGGGCACTACTGCTGTGGGCAGTATGTGTATAAGGGGCACTAATATGGTGGGCATTATGTATAAAGGGCACTACTATGGTGGGCATTATGTATACGAGACACTACTGTGGGCATTATGTGTAATGGGCACTACTACGGTGGGCATTCTGTGTATAAGGGACACTACTATGGTGGGCATTATGTGTAAGGGGCACTACTACTGTGGGCATTGTGTGTATAACGGGCACTACGCCATTCTCTGCACCTGGCCCTCCTCTTCTAGGTCTGTCCCATGTCAATCGCAATGGGAGCAGCTAGAGCGTATGCCCAGGCTTCATCTGTGCATGTATTGAGGAGACTGGACGCTATGTCACCCACTGACTCACTATCTCACGCCCCACCCACTGCCTCTCTCCTGCGTCACTTTGCCTCTCCAAGGCTTCACCCTCTCCCCGTCACCCTCTGCTTCACTCTGTCACCCACTGCCACACCCTGTCACCTTCTCCTTGTCACCCACTGCCTCTCCCTCTCACCCTTTCCTGTCACCCACTGCCTTTCCATCTCCCACTATCTCTCCTCATCACCTCTCTCTCCTGTCATACTTTCCCTGTAACCTACTGCCTCTCCCCATCATCCCCATGTCACCCACTGCCTCTCCCTGACAACTATTCCCTGGCGTCACCCACTGACTCCCCCGTCACCCATTACATGGCGTCAACCACTGCCTCTCCCTGTCACCCATTGCCTGTAGTCACCAACTGCCTCTGCTTGTCACCCTCTCCTGTCACATTCTGCCTCTTCCTGTCAACCACTGCCTCTCCATCTCCCACTATCTCTCCTCGTCTCTCTCTCTGCTTCACTCTCTGTCTCTCCCCTCCATCACCATCCCTCCATCACCCTCTCTCTCCTGTTATCCTCTGCCTCTCCAAGGCATCACCCTCTCCACGTTATACGGATATGGCATTCCCTTTGAAGACACGCCCCTTGTTTTAAGGCCACACCCACTTTATCAGCAGCGAGTGTGGATTTGGCTTACACAAATTACACTCCCCCCCCCATATTCTCCTGTCATGGTGCCCCCCTGTCATTTTGTTCTGGATCCACCCCTGGTGTGACCTGTGTGTAGTGATTAGTGTCTACCAGGTATGTGATATCGGTGTGACCTGTGTGTAGTGATCAGTGTGTACCAGGTGTGTGATATTGGTGCGACCTGTGTGTAGTGATCAGTGTATACCAGGTGTGTGAATCGTTGTGACCTTGTGTGTAGTGATCAGTGTGTACCAGGTGTGTGATATCGGTGTGACCTATGTATAGTGATCAGTGTGTACTAGGTGTGTGACATCAGTGTGACCTGTGCGTAGAGAGCAGTATGTACCAGGTGTATGATATTGGTGTGACCTGTGTATAGTGATCAGTGTGCACCAGGTGTGTGATATCGGTGTGACCTGTGTATAGTGATCAGTGTGTACCAGGTGTGTGACATCAGTGTGACCTGTGTGTAGAGATCAGTATGTACCAGGTGTATGATATTGGTGTGACCTGTGTATAGTGATCAGTGTGTACCAGGTGTGTGATATCGGTGTGACCTGTGTGGTGATCAGTGTGTATCGGTGTAGTACGGCTGACCGGCGGTCTCCTGACCGCCTGTCAGCTTACCGACGCCGGGATCCCGGCAGCATACCGACGCCGGGATCCCGGCGGGGAGGGGCGAGTGCAGCAAGCCCCTTGCGGGCTCGCTGCTCTCGCCACGCTGCGGGCTCGGTGGCGACCTGAGGTCGCCACGGGTTCTATTCCCACTCTATGGGTGTCGTGGACACCCACGAGTGGAAATAGTCCCTGTTGGTCGGCATGCCGACCATCGGGACAGTGACCCGTCGGGCTGGTGGAGGAGGTCATGTGACTGTCGGTGTGTATCAGGTGTGTGATATCGGTGTGGCCAGATGTGTTATGTCAGTGGGATCATCTCTGTGTATCGGGAATGTGTATCAGGCACAGGATAAGTAAGTAGAGTGGTATGGATGGATAAAGGGTCATTATGGAGGTACAATTTTCCTTATTATAAGAATGTTTATGTTTTTTAATTGAAACATCACCACTTAAAAGTTAGATCATCACTAAAAATATACATACAGTATAATAGCTCCAGGAGTTTGTACATTTAGCAATTTGATATTATAGATGTATTAGACATACTTGTGATGACAGTTCGGATTGGAAGATTATTATCTTGCGCGTCTGTCTGCTTACATGGGCGTTTGTAGCCATATCTTTGGCAGCTTTCAGACAACTATAAGATAAAAGTCTCCACATTATTAGTCAGACAGAATTCCCACGCAGACTGTATCCTCCACACTCAATTTCCCTGTTCTAATATGATACATGAACTCTATAAATGCACACTGCATATATTGCAGAATGTTTTAAAATGATAAATGAACAGTTATCTTATATACAGGGCTGCGGCCACAATGAGGCAAGCGGTAAATATCATCCTTGGTGACAGAAGTTTAGGTATGAAGATTGGCCTTGCCTTTGGCCTGCAGTATAATATATCTCCTTCCCAGTACTTTCACTCCATAGTTACTATAGGGGGAACTGCTCAGCTACACGGCCACAGCTCATTATTTTTAATTAAACTACACTTATCACATACCTCCCAACTGTCCCGATTTTGGCGGGACAGTCCCGTTTTTCACGGTCTGTCCCGCTGTCCCACCCGCGGGTCGCAGTGTCCCGCGGGTGAGGGGGCAGTTGGGAGATATCCCCTGTCACTCGCTGCTCTGAGGAGAGCAGCGGTGAATAGATGCTGTGCGCATGCGCACAGCGTCTATTCACGGCAGAGAGGGACAGGGGGCATGACCAGCAGCTCTCACAGCGCTGTTCATGCCCCCATGACGAAAACAGGGGCGTGGCTTGCGATCGTGGCACTTGCCACGAGGTCACGCCCCCTTTCGTTATGCCACGCCCCCTAAAATTGGGTGCGCGCCTTCGGCGCGCGATGTGGTCCCTCTTCCAGAGATGTCAAAGTTGGGAGGTATGCTTATCACCCCCTTTGCTTGGAGTAGTGGAAGGTAGTATTATACTTGCCTACACTCCTAGAATGGCCAGGAGGCTCCCGAAAATCGGGTGACCCTCCCGGCACCCAGGAAGAGCAGACAAGTCTCCCGATTTTTAAAGTCCCCCCCCTGCCCGGCTGTGAGTAAAGTGGGCGGTCCGGCAAATTTCCAGGAGTTTATACTGCTGCACCTGTGTATAATGCCCACATGTACCCCGTGGCTCATATATTGCATGTAAATCTGGCTCTGGTGCTAGCCAGTGACTCCTGAGCCATCTCACTGCACGCCCCTGATAGGTGCTCTACCTGGCATAATGTATAGAGGCTTTATCTGGCATAATGTATAGGTGCTCTACCTGGCGTAATGTTTATAAGGGGCTCTACCTGGCATAATGTATAAGTGCTCTACCTGGCAACATATATAGGTACTCTACTTGGCATAATGTATAGAGGCTTTATCTGGCATAATGTTAGGTGATCTACCTTGCGTAATGTGTATAAGCGACTCTACCTGGTGTAATATGTATAAGGGTCTCTACCTGGCATAATGTATAGGTGCTCTACCTGGCAATATATATAGGTACTCTACCTGGCATAATGTATAGGTGCTCTACCTGGCATAATGTATAGAGGCTTTATCTGGCATAATGTATAGGTGCTCTACCTGGCGTAATGTTTATAAGGGGCTCTACCTGGCATAATGTATAGGTGCTCTACCTGGCAATATATATAGGTACTCTACTTGGCATAATGTATAGAGGCTCTATCTGGAATAATGTTAGGTGCTCTACCTTGCGTAATGTGTATAAGAGACTCTACCTGGTGTAATATGTATAAGGGGCTCTACCTAGCATAATGTATAGGTGCTCTATCTGGCAATATATATAGGTACTCTACTTAACATAATCTATAGAGGCTCTATATGGCATAATGTTAGGTGCTCTACCTGGCGTAATGTGTATAAGGGACTCTACCTGGCGTAATGTGTATAAGGGGCTCTACCTGCTATAATATGTGTAGGGGTACTACATAGTGTAACGTGTATGAGGGGTACTACCTGACGTAACATGTATAAGGGGTACTACCTTACATAATGTGTATAAGGGGTACTACCTGGCATAATGTGTATGAGGGGTACTACTGTGTGGTGTAATGTGAATAATGGACACTACTGTGCGGCATAATGAGAATTGGTACTATTCTGTGGCCATGCCCCTTCCCCATGAAGCCATGTCCCTATATTTTGCAACGTGCCTTAGGTGTGCACTATACCTGCTTTAAATATGGAGCGGGGGAGGGGGCGGCACCAATTCTCCTTGTTGCGCAGGGCACCAGAACGTCTAGTTATGGCACTGGCCCTGGTTACACATGGTCATGGGCAGTCATGGCTACACATGGGCTTTGGAAAGCAGTGACACAGACACAGCCCCTATTGTGAGAAGGGATCCCCCTCCCTCTGCTGCCTCTGATTTGCGACTGTCTGTGAATTAGAAGCAGTACATAGCTGTCATCATAGTCGTCGGCATATCAGTCCAACTCTGCACCTGTCAGCGTGCGGCACTCTGCTACTGGACAGGTGGAAGAACATTAAAGGTCAGGGTGGGCGGGTCTGGGACTCCAGGTCGACAACAAAAAGGTCGACACACCTTAGGTCGTCGCCAATTGGTCGACACACCTTAGGTCGACATGGACAAAATGTCGACAGGAACAAGGTCGACATGGAAAAAGGTCGACATGAGTTTTTTATGTTTTTTTGGTGTCGTTCTCTTCGTAGAGTGACCGGGAACCCCAATTAGTGCACCGCGTCCCCTCGCATGGCTCGCTACGCTCACCATGCTTCGGGCATGGTGCCTTCGCTTCGCTCGGCACAGATTACCGTTCCAATCGTAGTCCACGTGGATCGTTAAGTATGAAAAGGTTCCAAAAAAGAAAAAAAATGTGAAAAACTCATGTCGACCTTTTTCCATATCGACCTTGTTCCTGTCGACCTTGTGTCCATGTCGACCTTTTGGCCATGTCGACCTATGGTGTGTCGACCAATTGGCGTCGACCTAGGGTGTGTCGACCTTTTTGTTTTCGACCTGGAGTCCGGATACCGGGTGGGCAGTGGTCATGAGACCCCAAGGGCATCTTGACCTGGGCAATGACCACAACAACCTGTCTATAGCCCTACTCCATATATAACTCTTCCCACTACACATAGGGGGTTATACTACTAGCCCAAAATATTTTTAGGGAGAACAAAAGGGATTTCGTTGTGATTTTTTGCCCAATGTTTTTTTTAGGGCAATTCAATTGTAGCCCTTTTTATTTCTCCCGAAAAAAATGTTCCATTTTCAGTCAAAAACACATAAAATCCAGGATAAGTTCCCAGACCTATGTGTTTTTCACCGCCGCGAACCCGAAAACAGGACTGCCTCAGGCTGGTGGGGAAAAAAATTCCCGAACAGTGCCGGCTTCGGAGCTAATTGAATAGTCCTGGGGGGACTCAAAGGGGTAGGATGTACTAAAGGGAAAACGCGGTAAAAACCCATTGTCTGGATTTGTACCGCATTTCCATATATACTAAGCCCTGGACCCTTGTGGGCTTCTTTCCAATCGGATCCCTCCCAGCACCCCCCACAGACGCTTGCGCCACTCTGTGCATGCGCAGACGGACTCCAAGATCATTAATCTGGTAGTCCAGTGACCGGCTCTTACCAGGAGAGCTGTCCTTAGCTGTACTAATTGCATATGTTAGTACTTATGTGATTAGTAACAATGCAATATTTGGCGGGATGTTCCGCGGATGCTTAGCACATCCTGCCCTAGTTTTGGTAAAAAAAATTTTTACCCAAATCAGTCTGGGTGATGTTTCTCCTGTCCAGGCGGGAAATCAGGGAATTCCGAGGCCTCTACTCAAGTGGGGAATACAATGCTACAGTAATGAAAACATTGATTCGTATGCGCCTGCCGAGTGAACACTGCATACTTGCCGACATGTCGGCTGTCACCTCCTGGTGGGGGCTGCTTAGTGTGAGGTGCAGGGAGGGATGCAGTTAGATGGGAGACGTAGGGAGCCATGTGACAAATATTATTTTTTTTTTATTTTAAATAAAATCTTCCTTATGAGGTACAGAGCCCATGAACCAGGTGAGAGGGGGTCTGCAAATGTTGATTGTGGGGAAAAGGTCAATATACCAGTAGTCAGAATCCCAACAGTCCCGAAACAGAATCCCGACTCATCCCGGAGGTAGGTACAGGGTTAAGCACTAGGGGGAGGGTTAGTGTTAGACTTCCAGGGGTGGGGAAGGTTAGGGTTAGGCTGCAGGAGGGGGAGGTTAGGGTTAGGCTGTGGGAGAAGGAGGTTAGGGTTTCATACCCCTAAACCTGAATGGGGATGTAGTTATGTGACCTGGGGTCACATGACTTCCCCCTACATCCCGCCCCCTCACAATCTCGACGGTCGGCATGCCGACCAACAGGGACTATTCCCACTCGTGGGTGTCCACGACACCCATAGAGTAGGAATAAAACCCGCTCGCCACCGAGCCCGCAAGGGGCTTGCTGCACTCGCCACCCCCTGCAGGGATTCCGGCGTCGGTATGCTGACCGCTGGTCTCCTGACCACCAGTCACGCATACCACACCCCCTGAATGTGCCTTGGGTCAGCACCTATAGGGTTAATGGCAGGGGGAAGACGCTGTCCCGGCAGCAGCTATAGTGAGCGACTGAACGTGCAGTAAGGGCTATTATTCTTGCTGCAGGATATCTATTGGCTTAGCCTCCATCACATGGGTCAGAAGAGTCCTGATTGGAGGGAATTATTATCACCTCTGTAGGTAAAAGCCATGTGTTCTTCTAAGACCTGTGTTTACAATTGCAAAATGTGTTGTACTACTACACACATAGGGGTAAATGTACTAAGATGGGAGTCCTATTTAAGATGGGATGGTGCCTATAGCAACCAATCAGATTCCAGGTATTATATTCTAGAAGGTGCTAGATAAATGAGAAGTAGAATCTGATTGGTTGCTATGGGCAACATCCCATCTTAAATAGAATTCCCATCTTAGTACATTTACCCCATTGGGGTAAATTTAATAAGGTGGGAGTTTTTTAGAACTGGTGACGTTGCCCATAGCAACCAATCAGATGCTATCTATTATACTCTAGAAGCACCTAGATAAATGTTAAGATGAATCTGATTGGTTGCTATGAGCAACATCACCAGTTCTGAAAAAACTCCCAGCTTAGTAAATTAACTCCATCGTGTAGAACTGCTCACAATAGGCCTGATCAATAGTAGTACGCAAACCCGATGATTGTTGTGGGTCTGAAAGGTTCTGCATTGTCATCCGCAGTTCCCGCAAGCCTCAACATCACTGACATGCAGCGGATGTTAGCGGGCGGAGTGGGGGCGGAGTGGGGGCGTGGTTGGCCAGCGTTTCTGGAAACGGGGGCATGCCGTTTTCTGGGAGTGCCGAGCCCCGGATGTGCGTCGGAGGATGCTGATGCTGGAGACTGATGGTCGCAATGGTGATCTGATGCTGCATACAAAGATCTGCGATGGGGTCAGGAGGCGTATCGTCTCCTTAGACGCCTCAGCATTAGCTTATGAGCTGTAGCTCATCTGTGGCTGTATAATACCGTACAACTATGAATCAGGCCCAAAATTTGTTAGACAGTGGATCGCTCTGCTGTCTGTCTCTGTTCCCAGCACTAGAGGTAGCTTCCCTGCTCTAGTGTTTTCCCTCCTAGTGTCAGCTCAGTGCAGGAGGAGGAGCTTAGTGCACAGTCTGAGAGAGTTCTTCCTGGGAGAGACAACTGCACTGACATGCAGCTTCTGCTCTCCTCAGTGTCAGGTCCGGGTGTTTTTGTGAATCCGTTAACCCGGGACCAACCACAGGTGTAGGTGCTGGGCTATGAAGAAAGCAGGGAGGACGAAGAAAGTTCCGATTCATATATTTATTCAAAATAACAATTCAGTAAAGAGTTAACGGACAAGTTGTTAATCATCATATTATACTGAAGTATTGCAGGAATAATATGCAAGAGAAAACTCAAAAATACATAAAAGAAATGTTCATGGAAACATATGCAAAACAAGCTGATGAATAAATGTTGGATTGTCCAAATATAAACGAGCTTTGATGCTGAACTGCAGAATATGATTAACTGGATAATGCAGACATGAAGAGATAACTGTAAGGATTTGCAATGGAGTTTTGAGAGTTAACCGAGAGACTGTGAAGAATTATCCTTGTTATGACAACATAGCAAATATAAACAGGCTTTGATGCTGAACTGCAGAATGTTATTAACTGGATAATGCAGACATGAAGAGATAACTGTAAGGATTTGCAATGGAGTTTTGAGAGTTAACTGAGAGACTGAAGAATTATCCTTGTTATGACAACATAGCAAATATAAACAAGCTTTGATGCTGAACTGCAGAATGTTATTAACTGGATAATGCAGACATGGAGAATTAACTGTAAGAATTGGCAATGGAGCTTTGAGAGTTAACTGAGAGACTGTGATGAATTATCCTTGTAATGACAACATAGCAAATAAAAGTACTGAATTGGGTTACTTGCGGGTTCCGGAGATCAGTGTGAAACTGTAGTAGAAGACAAGGTGATGAATGGGTTAAATGCAGAGTTGAACAAACGAACAGCTGAGAGAAACAGAATCCTCCAGACTTTGAATGATAAGCAGACTGACAAGGTAACCTCATACAGGACACTGGGAATCCAACTATTTCCAATAGGAGTGCAATTAACTGACAGCACAGCAGAGAGCCGGTGGATCTTTCAGCAGTGAAGGCTGCAGACGGACCTCTGGGAACGGAGGCGATATCTGGACCACGGGAATCACACAGGAATGCACGGAGAGAGCTCAGAGCTAGAGCACAGCTTTGATACAACAAAGCACTGGCCCAGAGTAACATAATCCCAGCCTACTTAAAGGCAGCACAAGCACGGGATTGGCTTACACCTGCCCACAGGTGTTTTCACAAGTGCTCTGTATTAGCTATTTGGTCTCCAACATGGCCACCTCCTATACAGCAGACACACCGCAGTGCCTTAGGCCATTTGGTCCCCGCACTCACAGTTCCCAGACTCTGCATTACCTGTGCCATTGATCACGCCGTGTCCCCACACGGGCGCACAGCACCGCGAGCAACCGCACTGGCAACGGATGAACCCCAGAACCCGCAGAGGTAAGAGACCGGTTCGTGACAGTACCCCCTCCTCTAAGGGTGGTCTCCGAACACCTTTGAACCTTATCAGGATTTTTGGAGAAGTATTTCTGTACCAGTCTTGGAGCATGAACATCTTCAGAGAAAACCCAGGATCTTTCCTCTGGACCGTAACCCTTCCAGTCGACCAGAAACTGTAAACGTCCATATCGGGAACGTGAGTCCACAATCTCTTTAACTTCAAATTCCTCATTCTGCAAAGAGTGAACTTTAGGAGATTTGGACTGGGTAGTACGGAACTTATTGAGAATCAAAGGCTTCAGTAAAGATGTATGAAAGGCGTTAGGAATTCTCAAAGACGGTGGCAACTTGACTTTGTATGACACAGGGTTGAGTACCTTAACAATGGGAAATGGACCAATAAACTTGGGAGCAAATTTCTTAGAAGGAACTTTGAACTTGAGATTGCGCGTAGAAATCCAAACTTGGTCTCCCACTTTGTAACTCGGTACAGCTTTACGTTTTCTATCTGCAAAAGATTTATAACGAGCGGAAGTTTTGACCAAGGACTTACGTACACAACTCCAGATGCTAGATAGACGTTGAAGCTCTTGATCTGCTGCTGGAACCTCTAGGGCTGGCAATGGATGAAACTCTGGTGGAGAACTTCTTGGACTCTTATGTTGGGCACATTTAGGACATGCTGCTATAAACTCTTGGACATCGGCTTTGAGACGTGGCCACCAATAAGACTGTTGAATAAATTTGAGAGTCTTTAGAACCCCAGGATGACCCATGAAGGAAGAGGAGTGAGCCCAGGTAAGCAGCCGTTTTCGAAGACTTGTGGCGACAAAGGTCTTGCCAGGCGGAGGAACTGGAGAGGTTCGAGTCATTAAGAAGGACGTAGGATTCACAATGGCTTGATTCGTGGTAGCATCATTTAATTCAGAAGAAGCAAAGGACCGGGAAAGGGCATCTGCCTTTTTGTTCTGAGACCCTGGACGATAGGCGAGTTTGAAATCAAATCGTGAGAAGAAAAGCGCCCATCGAGCTTGTCGTGGATTCAAACACTGAGCTGACTGCAGATACAGAAGATTCTTATGATCAGTATAAACTGTAATGCGATGTTGAGCTCCTTCTAGAAGGTATCTCCACTCCTCAAATGCCAACTTGATGGCAAGTAACTCTTGCTCACCGATTGCATAATTACGTTCTGCCGGGAGGAACTTACGGGAGAAATATCCGCAGGGATGGACCTTTTTATCTTCAAAGACTTGTGACAACACAGCTCCTACTGCTTCTGTAGATGCATGCACCTCTAGTAGAAAGGGACGATTCAAATCAGGCTGTCGAAGAATGGGGGCTGACACAAAGGCTTGCTTTAAATCAGAGAAGGCTTTGATTGCTTCAGAAGACCAGTTCGTAGGATTTGCTCCCTTGCGAGTTAGGGCTGTGATAGTAGCAGCTAACGTAGAATAATTCTTAATGAATCTCCTATAGAAATTAGCAAAGCCAAGAAATCGCTGAATCCCCTTGAGAGTTGTAGGAGTGGACCAATCCCGGATAGCTCGCGTCTCTGGGATGGATAGCGGATGAATTTGTCCCCTAGGAGGGGTCTTGCCCGGAACCAGGATGACTGGGCAGTCCCATTCACGATGAGGAGGTAGAGAGTCTGCTGCTTGCTTACTGGAAACATCCGCAAGGGATTGATACACCGGAGGTAGATCGGAAAGGCTAATTGACCGAATGGTACAATTGCAGCTACACAGTCCTTGGTACAAGATTTACCCCATGAAAGGACTTCCATGGTTTGCCAATTAAGTTGAGGATTATGTTTCTGCAGCCAAGGTAAACCAAGTATCACATCTTGAGAGGCTTTGGGAATCACGTAGAAGGAGAGGTATTCGGAATGGAGCTCACCAACTTTCATCTTGAGACATACGGTTCGATGAGTAATTATACCATCTGGAATTCGACTTCCATCCACTGCTGTAACAGCAACTGCTGCTTCCAGGGGCATGGTTTGAACTTTAGACCGTATGACAAAGGCTGAGGAGATGAAGTTCTTGGCTGCCCCGGAATCTAGGAGGGCTGAAACTTTCACTGTAGAACTTGGAACTTCTAATTGAATAGACAAGGTTGGCTCTTTCCCAGAACGTGATTCTAAAGTAACTCCTAGCTTAACCTCTCTTGAATAAGCTAGGAGGCGAGAGTTTCCCGGTCGGAGTTTGCAGAATTTAACTAAATGTTCGGAGGACCCACAGTACATGCAGAGGTTACCCTGTCGACGACGAAGTCGTTCCTCCTCTGTGAGGCGAGAGTGCCCAATCTGCATAGGTTCTTCAGTCATTACTGGAGACTGTGAAGAAGAATCTTGTCGAGGTCTAAGATGATCACGTGGACTGGATCGCTCTGCCCTGGATTTCTCTAAACATCGCTCTCTGTAACGTAGATCAAGTTTGTTACAGAGAGAAATCAATTCATCCAGTTTAATTGGCACATCCCGGATAGTTAAATCATCCTTGATTCTTTCTGAAAGTCCATTCCAAAACGCGGCGATCAGGGCCTCCTCATTCCAGTTTAACTCTGAAGACAACGTGCGAAACTGAATAATATATTGACTGACAGGACGTAAACCTTGACGTAGACGGAGAATCTCCAAGGATGCTGAGGTGGTCCTGCCTGGTTCGTCAAAGATTCTCCGGAAGGAAGATACGAACTCTTTGTAATTAGAGAGGATAGGATCACCTCTCTCCCATAATGGTGATGCCCACTCCAGAGCCTGACCGGAGAGGAGGGCAATAATATATGCAACCTTAGAACGAGCTGATGGGAAACTGGCAGACATCAGTTCAAACTGGATCTCGCATTGATTCAGGAATCCTCTGCAAAGTTTTGGAGTTCCGTCAAACTTACTCGGAGAGGGTAACTGCAAGCGGGACGTAGGCAGCGTCACAGGAGAAGCTGTAGTGGTAACTGGGACATCTGGGGTTGGAATCTGGACTTGGAACGTTTTAATAGCCGTATGAAGAGTCTCTAAACGGTCTGCCATAGTTTGCATAAACTGCACTATTTGTGTCTGTATAGACTCCTGGTTTTCCAGACGGGAAAGGATATCTGACGTAGCACCGCCTCCTGCGAATTGGTCACTTGACGGATCCATGTGGCCAGTGCTTACTGTCAGGTCCGGGTGTTTTTGTGAATCCGTTAACCCGGGACCAACCACAGGTGTAGGTGCTGGGCTATGAAGAAAGCAGCGAGGACGAAGAAAGTTCCGATTCATATATTTATTCAAAATAACAATTCAGTAAAGAGTTAACGGACAAGTTGTTAATTATCATATTATACTGAAGTATTGCAGGAATAATATGCAAGAGAAAACTCAAAAATACATAAAAGAAATGTTCATGGAAACATATGCAAAACAAGCTGATGAATAAATGTTGGATTGTCCAAATATAAACGAGCTTTGATGCTGAACTGCAGAATATGATTAACTGGATAATGCAGACATGAAGAGATAACTGTAAGGATTTGCAATGGAGTTTTGAGAGTTAACCGAGAGACTGTGAAGAATTATCCTTGTTATGACAACATAGCAAATATAAACAAGCTTTGATGCTGAACTGCAGAATGTTATTAACTGGATAATGCAGACATGAAGAGATAACTGTAAGGATTTGCAATGGAGTTTTGAGAGTTAACTGAGAGACTGAAGAATTATCCTTGTTATGACAACATAGCAAATATAAACAAGCTTTGATGCTGAACTGCAGATTGTGTTTAACTGGTTAATGCAGACATGGAGAATTAACTGTAAGAATTGGCAATGGAGCTTTGAGAGTTAACTGAGAGACTGTGATGAATTATCCTTGTAATGACAACATAGCAAATAAAAGTACTGAATTGGGTTACTTGCGGGTTCCGGAGATCAGTGTGAAACTGTAATAGAAGACAAGGTGATGAATGGGTTAAATGCAGAGTTGAACAAACGAACAGCTGAGAGAAACAGAATCCTCCAGACTTTGAATGATAGGCAGACTGACAAGGTAACCTCATACAGGACACTGGGAATCCAACTATTTCCAATAGGAGTGCAATTAACTGACAGCACAGCAGAGAGCCGGTGGATCTTTCAGCAGTGAAGGCTGCAGACGGACCTCTGGGAACGGAGGCGATATCTGGACCACGGGAATCACACAGGAATGCACGGAGAGAGCTCAGAGCTAGAGCACAGCTTTGATACAACAAAGCACTGGCCCAGAGTAACATAATCCCAGCCTACTTAAAGGCAGCACAAGCACGGGATTGGCTTACACCTGCCCACAGGTGTTTTCACAAGTGCTCTGTATTAGCTATTTGGTCTCCAACATGGCCACCTCCTATACAGCAGACACACCGCAGTGCCTTAGGCCATTTGGTCCCCGCACTCACAGTTCCCAGACTCTGCATTACCTGTGCCATTGATCACGCCGTGTCCCCACACGGGCGCACAGCACCGCGAGCAACCGCACTGGCAACGGATGAACCCCAGAACCCGCAGAGGTAAGAGACCGGTTCGTGACACTCAGTGTGTGACCTTGTCTACCCCGCAGCCGCACCCTGGGGGTCATTACGATTTGATTGCTAGCTGCTTTCGTTCGCTGTGCAGCGATGAGGCAAAAATACGGCACTTCTGCGCATGCGAATGCGGCGCAATGCGCGCTCGCGAAGTAATATTACAACGAACGATGTAGTATCACACAAGGTCTAGCAAAGGTTTTCAGTCGCACTGCTGGCCGCAGAGTGATTGACAGGAAGAGGGCGTTCCTGAGTGGCAACTGACCGTTTTCAGGGAGTGTTCGTAAAAACGCAGGCGTGCCAGGAAAAATGCAGGCGTGGCTGGGCGAGCGCAGGGCGTTTTTTTAACGTCAAAACAGGAACTGAACAGTCTGATGTGATCGCAAGCGCTGAGTAGGTTTTGAGCTACTCTAAAACTGCACAAAATAATTATGCCGCTGCTCTGCGATCCTTTCGTACGCACTTCTGCTAAGCTAAAATATACTCCCAGTGGGAGGCGGCATAGCGTTTTCACGACTGCTAAAAACTGCTAGCGAGCGATCAACTCGGAAATGACCACCCATGTGTGTACTAGATCGGTGTGTTACCGCTGTACTGCTTCACATGTATACTGTAAGTTCCTGCTGCTGCAGAACATCTTCTATATACTACAAGCTGTTATCTCTGTTATCTGAATAAACCAATCATCCTGGTTAAGTGCCGTTGTGTGGACTAACATCTCTATCCGACACTGCAACATTCTGCCAACAATATTATCCACAGAGACCTCCCACTCACATTATTCAGGCTGACTGACTAGAATCATTTTCCAGTTATGTATTACAGAACTAGCAGAGCCCTGGAAGAAGTGGCAGCATATTGTGGCTAATTCAGACCTGTTCGCTCGCTAGTTTTTTTTGCAGTTCTGCGTTTGCATAGTCGCCGCCCATAGGGGAGTGTATTTTCGCTTTGCAAGTGTGTGAACGCATGTGTACCAGTCCAGAGCTGTACAAACAGATCTTGGGGGTAATTCCAAGTTGATCGCAGCAGGAAATTTTTTAGCAGTTGGGCAAAACCATGTGCACTGCAGGGGGGGCAGATATAACATGTGCAGAGAGAGTTAGATTTGGGTGGGTTATTTTGTTTCTGTGCTGGGTAAATACTGGCTGCTTTATTTTTACACTGCAATTTAGATTGCAGATTGAACACACCCCTCCCAAATCTATCTCTCTCTGCACATGTTATATCTGCCTCCCCTGCTCTGCACATGGGTGGTCATTCCGAGTTGTTCGCTCGGTAATTTTCTTCGCATCGCAGCGATTTTCCGCTAATTGCGCATGCACAATGTTCGCACTGCGACTGCGCCAAGTAAATTTGCTATGCAGTTAGGAATTTTACTCACGGCATTACGAGGTTTTTTCTTCGTTCTGGTGATCGTAATGTGATTGACAGGAAGTGGGTGTTTCTGGGCGGAAACTGGCCGTTTTATGGGTGTGTGTGTAAAAACGCTACCGTTTCTGGGAAAAACGCGGGAGTGTCTGAAGAAACGGGGGGGTGTCTGGGCGAACGCTGGGTGTGTTTGTGACGTCAAACCAGGAACGAAACTGGCTGAACTGATCGCAGTTGCCGAGTAAGTGTGGAGCTACTCAGAAACTGCTAAGAAGTGTCTATTCGCAATTCTGCTAATCTTTCGTTCGCAATTTTACTATGCTAAGATTCACTCCCAGTAGGCGGCGGCTTAGCGTGTGCAATGCTGCTAAAAGCAGCTTGCGAGCGAACATTCCGAGTTGTTCGCTCGCTAGCAGATTTTAGCAGCATTGCACACGCTAAGCCGCCGCCTACTGGGAGTGAATCTTAGCTTAGCAGAATTGCGAATAGAAATTTCTTTGCAGTTTCTGAGTAGCTCGAGACTTACTCCTACACTGCGATCAGTTCAGTCAGTTTCGTTCCTAGTTTGACGTCACAAACACACCCAGCGTTTGCCCAGACACTCCCCCGTTTCTTCAGACACTCCCGCGTTTTTCCCAGAAACGGCAGCGTTTTTTCGCGCTCACCCATAAAACGGCTAGCTTCCACCCAGAAACACCCACTTCCTGTCAATCACACTACGATCACCAGAACGAAGAAAATTCTTCGTTAGGCCGTGAGTAAATTACCAAACTTTTGTGCAGATTTACTTGGCGCAGGCGCACTGCAAACATTGCGCATGCGCAGTTTGCGACTAATCGCTCCGTTGCGAAAAAATCTAACGAGCGAACAACTCGGAATGACCCCCATGGTTTTGCCCAACTGCTAACAAAAATCCTGCTGCGATCAACTCAGAATTACCCCCCTTGTGCAGTCTCTGTACAGCCCAGGATTTACTCAGCCGCTGCGATCACTTCAGCCTGTCCGGGAATGGAATTGACGTCAGGAACCCGCCCTGCAAACGCTTGGACACGCCTACTTTTTTCCAACCACTCCCAGAAAACGTTCAGTTGCCACCCACAAACGCCTTCTTCCTGTCAATCTCCTTGCGAACGCCCGTGCGAATGGATCCTTCGCACAAACCCATCGCTGAGCGGCGATCCGCTTTGTACCCGTGCAACGTGCCTGCGCATTGCGGTGCATATGCATGCGCAGTTAAGAAGTATAGGTGTGACGTACCAGTGTGATTCCCTTTGCTGTCATGTGTGACATATCTGTGACTTAATAATGAGCGTGTATTTTGTGCAGGTAAACTCCTCACTGGTGTTGTGAGATATTGATTCAGCTGCCGTGGGCGGGAGCTGCGGGTCAGTTGCAATGGGTCGCGGTCAGTGTTGCATACTGTCCCCGGTCGGGTGTATATGGTATGTTCCGCCTGACGGAACCTCATTCCTTCACTGTGTCTGTCTGCGGCAGGTGGTCTTATCGTGGCCCCCGGCTGGTGGTCTGGCTGTGTTCTGCCAGGCATCGCGCTTACCCTGGAGCGGAGCAACAGGTGAACCTAAGCTGCAGACGGAGGGAGCTCCGGCGCAGCCGAAAAAGGTGATTGTTGAGAAATATGTGTTAGAGGCGGTCCGCAGCACATATCCCGTCCCGTTTGGCACCCAGCATGGCACCAGCCTGTGTTGCAGTGGCAGGAGTTAGCTCTGGGGTGTGGGGGTCAACAGGCAGGCAAGTTATGTATCCGAGAGAGGTGCGGCAGGTGGCAACCAGCTGCTTGCAAGTAAGTACCCTCAGTATTTTCTGCCGCCCAGCATGGCACCACTCTTTGTTGCTGCGGTAGGGGTTTGGCCAGGGGTGTGGGGGTCAACAGGCAGCCAAATTATGTAGCCGGGAGAAGAACGCAAGTACTCTCAGTATCTGTGGTGTTACCTTCCCTGTAGATGCTGTCAGTGTCCATAGTGTACCTGTCGCTGCTGCTACTGCTGGCCATGTACACCTCCCTGTACTGTAAGTAGTGTCATTGTGCATATTGGGGGTCATTCTGAGTTGATCGCTTGCTAGCTACTTTTAGCAGCCGTGCAAACGCATAGTCGCCGCCCACAGGGTAGTGTGTTTTCGCTTTACAAGTGTGCGAACACGTGTGCAGCCGAGCGGGATGAAAACGTTTTTGCAGTTTCTGAGTAGCTCTGGACCCGGAATTGACGTCAGACACCCGCCCTGCAAACGCCTTGACACGCCTGCGTTTTTCCAAACACTCCCTGAAAACGGTCAGTTGACACCCATAAACGCCCTCTTCCTGTCAGTCTCTTTGCGATCGGCTGTGCGAATGGATTCTTCGTTAAATCCATCGCCCAGCAACGAACCGCTTTGTACCCATACGACGCGCCTGCGCATTGCGGTGCATATGCATGCGCAGTAGTAACCTGTTCGCTGCACTGCGAAAAACGTCAGCGAGCGATCAACTCGAAATGACCCCCATTGTACCTCACTCTGCTGCTGGCACAGGAAACGGTGTAGTTCCCTGCAGATGATGTGAGTGTATGACTCTGACTCCAGACTCCGCCCAGCATTATACACACAGGGGTAGATTTATTAAAATGCACATAAGGTTCTTTATAAGCAGGGTCCCGCTTCACCGCATTATCGTGGTGAAGCGGGACCTCTTTTCAAGTGAATTTACTAACCCTGCCTTGTTCGTTATGGGAGCACGTTATCTCACCCTTCTGGTGATACGTGTCCTCCCATAACATGCGTCCGCTTCGGCTGCAGTATCTACTTCCACGCCTGCGCCGTCCAGTAACTCCCAGCGTGCCTTTCGGGAGTTAAGCTGGCGCATGCGCACTTTCATTCTGTGGATGCCGGAGCTTGTCGTGTGTGTAGGGGGAGGAACTGCTTGTACACCCACAGCGCTGGATCTGGGAGGCGAAGAGGAGCAGGGTAGGAGTGACTAACGTTCGGGCACACCGAACGTTCATAAGTTAGCAAGCTTATCGGTGTTCTATCTAACAGATAGAGGCGCCGATAAGGCAGCGGGCGCATAGCGCCCCAGCCTTCTATACCGCATTGCCGGGATACTACATCAGGGGATGCGCTATCTGCGGCACATAACGTGTGCAGATAGCGCTTTAACCCCTAAAGAACTTTAATAAATCTACCCCACAGTCACTCTAGGCTAAAATATAGGAGATATCAGCATGCTAGATTTGGGAGGGGCCTATCCATACTCAGATGCAAATTGCTGTGTAAGCTGGGCTGGTCAGCATTTGTGGACTACATGCAAACGCAATACACGTATGTGCATAGTTACATGCCTCTCAACAGCATACTTGCCAATATTGTGGATGCCCCCTCCGGGAGGAGGCAGCCATCTCGGCAAGGTGGGGGGCATGGTGCAGCACACTGAGGGCGTGGCCACTGTTGCTGCTGGGCAGGGCGGGGCAGGGGGGTGTCCACATTTTCCCGTCATCGCGGACCCGATATTACAGACATTGGCCCTCACTCCGAGTTGATCGCTTGCTAGCTGCTTTTAGCAGCAGTGCAAACGCTAAGCCGCCGCCCTCTGGGAGTGTATCTTAGCTTAGCAGAAGTGCGATCGAAAGATTAGCAGAATTGCTTGAAAATCCTCTCCTGCAGTTTCTGAGTAGCTCCAGACCTACTCCTAGATTGCAATCACTGCAGACTGTTTAGTTCCTGGTTTGACGTCACAAACACGCCTTGCGTTCGGCCAGCCACTCCCCCGTTTCTCCAGCCACTCCTGCGTTTTAGCCTAACACGCCTGCGTTTTTTTAGCACACTCCCGGAAAACGGTCAGTTTCCGCCCAGAAACACTTTCCTGTCAATCACTCACCGAACAGCAGAGCGACTGAAAAGCGTCGCTCACCCCTGCGTAAAATTGCATAGTTTTGTGTGAAATTACTTGGCACCTGCACCCTGCGGCCCATACGCATGCGCAGAACAGCCGAGGGACCATCACTAAAGATTCAGGCTTACACCTATTAGTAAGGGAGTGTCTACAAATATTAATACACTAACATCACATCCTCTTTTCTTTAAATATAAGCCCTGTACGCAGGGCCGGTGCTAGGGTGTTCGGCGTCCCCCTGCAAACTATAAATTTGCACCCTCCCATATTCCTTTGGCGCGCGCCGGGAAAATATGAATTTACTTACCGATAATTCTATTTCTCATAGTCCGTAGTGTATGCTGGGAACTCCGAAAGGACCATGGGGAATAGCGGCTCCGCAGGAGACTGGGCACAAAAGTAAAAGCTTTAGGACTAGCTGGTGTGCACTGGCTCCTCCCCCTATGACCCTCCTCCAAGCCTCAGTTAGGATACTGTGCCCGGACGAGCGTACACAATAAGGAAGGATTTTGAATCCCGGGTAAGACTCATACCAGCCACACCAATCACACCGTATAACCTGTGATCTGAACCCAGTTAACAGCATGATAACAGAGGAGCCTCTGAAAAGATGGCTCACAACAATAATAACCCGATTTTTGTAACTATGTACAAGTATTGCAGACAATCCGCACTTGGGATGGGCGCCCAGCATCCACTACGGACTATGAGAAATAGAATTATCGGTAAGTAAATTCTTATTTTCTCTGACGTCCTAGTGGATGCTGGGAACTCCGAAAGGACCATGGGGATTATACCAAAGCTCCCAAATGGGCGGGAGAGTGCGGATGACTCTGCAGCACCAAATGAGAGAACTCCAGGTCCTCCTCAGCCAGGGTATCAATTTTGTAGAATTTTACAAACGTATTTGCTCCTGACCAAGTAGCTGCTCGGCAAAGTTGTAAAGCCGAGACCCCTCGGGCAGCCGCCCAAGATGAGCCCATCTTCCTTGTGGAGTGGGCATTTACAGATTTTTGGCTGTGGCATGCCTGCCACAGAATGTGCAAGCTGAATTGTACTACAATTCCAACGAGCAATAGTCTGCTTAGAAGCAGGAGCACCCAGCTTGTTGGGTGCATACAGGATAAACAGCGAGTCAGATTTTCTGACTCCAGCCGTCCTGGAAACATATATTTTCAGGGCCCTGACAACGTCTAGCAACTTGGAGTCCTCCAAGTCCCTAGTAGCCGCAGGCACCACAATAGGTTGGTTCAGGTGAAACGCTGAAACCACCTTAGGGAGAAACTGAGGACGAGTCCTCAATTCCGCCCTGTCCGAATGGAAAATCAGATAAGGGCTTTTACAGGATAAAGCCGCCAATTCTGACACGCGCCTGGCCCAGGCCAGGGCCAACAGCATGACCACTTTCCATGTGAGATATTTTAACTCCAAGGATTTAAGTGGTTCAAACCAATGTGACTTTTTGGAACCCAAAAACGACATTGAGATCCCAAGGTGCCACTGGAGGCACAAAAGGAGGCTGTATATGCAGTACCCCTTTTACAACGTCTGAACTTCATGGACTGAAGCTAGTTCTTTTTGGAAGAAAATTGACAGGGCCGAAATTTGAACCTTAATGGACCCCAATTTCAGGCCCATAGACACTCCTGTTTGCAGGAAATGTAGGAATCGACCCAGTTGAATTTCCTCCGTCGGGCCTTACTGGCCTCGCACCACGCAACATATTTTTGCCAAATGCGGTGATAATGTTTTGCGGTTACATCCTTCCTGGCTTTGATCAGGATAGGGATGACCTCATCCGGAATGCCTATTTTCCTTCAGGATCCGGCGTTCAACCGCCATGCCGTCAAATGCAGTCGCGGTAAGTCTTGGAACAGACAGGGTCCTTGCTGAAGCAGGTCCCTTCTTAGAGGTAGAGGCCACGGATCCTCCGTGAGCATCTTTTGAAGTTCCGGTTACCAAGTCCTTCTTGGCCAATCCGGAGCCACGAATATAGTGCTTACTCCTCTCCATCTTATCAATCTCAGTACCTTGGGTATGAGAGGCAGATGAGGGAACACATACACTGACTGGTACACCCACGGTGTTACCAGAGCGTCTACAGCTATTGCCTGAGGGTCCCTTGACCTGGCGCAATACCTGTCGAGTTTTTCCCAACGGTTTATAATCATGTGGAAGACTTCTGGGTGAAGTCCCCACTCTCCCGGGTGGAGGTCGTGTCTGCTGAGGAAGTCTGCTTCCCAGTTGTCCACTCCCGGAATTGCTGACAGTGCTATCACATGATTTTCCGCCCAGCGAAGAATCCTTGCAGCTTCTGCCATTGCCCTCCTGCTTCTTGTGCCACCCTGTCTGTTTACGTGGGTGACTGCCGTGATGTTGTCCGACTGGATCAACACCGGCTGACCTTGAAGCAGAGGTCTTGCTAAGCTTAGAGCATTGTAAATGGCCCTTAGCTTCAGGATATTTATGTGAAGTGATGTCTCCAGGCTTGACCATAAGCCCTGGAAATTCCTTCCCTGTGTGACTGCTCCCCAGCCTCGCAGGCTGGCATCCGTGGTCACCAGGACCCAGTCCTGAATGCCGAATCTGCGGCCCTCTAGAAGATGAGCACTCTGCAACCACCACAGGAGGGACACCCTTGTTCTTGGTGACAGGGTTATCCGCTGATGCATCTGAAGATGCGACCCGGACCATTTGTCCAGCAGGTCCCACTGGAAAGTTCTTGCGTGGAATCTGCCGAATGGGATTGCTTCGTAGGAAGCCACCATTTTACCCAGAACCCTTGTGCATTGATGCACTGAGACTTGGCTCGGTTTTAGGAGGTTCCTGACTAGCTCGGATAACTCCCTGGCTTTCTCCTCCGGGAGAAACACCTTTTTCTGGACTGTGTCCAGGATCATCCCTAGGAACAGAAGACGAGTCGTCGGAACCAGCTGCGATTTTGGAATATTGAGAATCCAATCGTGCTGCCGCAACACTACCTGAGATAGTGCTACACCAACCTCCAACTGTTCCCTGGATCTTACCCTTATCAGGGAATCGTCCAAGTAAGGGATAACTAAAATTCCCTTCCTTCGAAGGAATATCATCATTTCGGCCATTACCTTGGTAAAGACCCGGGGTGCCGTGGACCATCCATACGGCAGCGTCTGAACTGATAGTGACAGTTCTGTACCATAAACCTGAGGTACCCTTGGTGAGAATGGTAAATTTGGACATGAAGGTAAGCATCCTTGATGTCCCGAGACATCATGTAGTCCCCTTCTTCCAGGTTCGCAATCACTGCTCTGAGTGACTCAATCTTGAATTTGAACCTCTGTATGTAAGTGTTCAAAGATTTTAGATTTAGAATCGGTCTCACCGAGCCGTCCGGCTTCGGTACCACAACAGTGTGGAATAATACCCCGTTCCCTGTTGCAGGAGGGGTACCTTGATTATCACCTGCTGGGAATACAGCTTGTGAATGGCTTCCAAAACTGTCTCCCTGTCAGAAGGAGACATCGGTAAAGCCGACTTTAGGAAACGGCGAGGGGGAGACGTCTCGAATTCCAATTTGTACCCCTGAGATATCACCTGAAGGATCCAGGGGTCTACTTGCGAGTGAGCCCACTGCGCGCTGAAATTCATTGAGACGGGCCCCCCACCGTGCCTGATTCTGCTTGTAAAGCCCCAGCGTCATACTGAGGGCTTGGCAGAGGCGGGAGAGGGTTTCTGTTCCTGGGAACTGGCTGATTTCTGCAGCCTTTTTCCTCTCCCTCTGTCACGGGGCAGAAATGAGGAACCTTTTGCCCGCTTGTCCACGAAAAGACTGCGCCTGATAATACGGCGTCTTCTCATGTTGAGAGGCGACCTGGGGTACAAACGTGGATTTCCCAGCAGTTGCCGTGGCCACCAGGTCTGAAAGACCGACCCCAAATAACTCCTCTCCTTAATAAGGCAATACTTCCAAATGCCGTTTGAAATCCGCATCACCTGACCACTGTCGTGTCCATAACCCTCTACTGGTAGAAATGGACAACGCACTTAGACTTGATGCCAGTTAGCAAATATTCCGCTGTGCATCACGCATATATAGAAATGCATCTTTTAAATGCTCTATAGGCAAAAATATACTGTCCCTATCTAGGGTATCAATATTTTCAGTCAGGGAATCCGACCACGCCAACCCAGCACTGCACATCCAGGCTGAGGCGATTGCTGGTCGCAGTATAACACCAGTATGTGTGTAAATACATTTTAGGATACCCTCCTGCTTTCTATCAGCAGGATCCTTAAGGGCGGCCATCTCAGGAGAGGGTAGAGCCCTTACAAGCGTGTGAGCGCTTTATCCACCCTAGGGGGTGTTTCCCAACGCACCCTAACCTCTGGCGGGAAAGGATATAATGCCAATAACATTTTAGAAATTATCAGTTGTTATCGGGGGAAACCCACGCATCATCACACACCTCATTTAATTTCTCAGATTCAGGAAAACTACAGGTAGTTTTTCCTCACCGAACATAATACCCCTTTTTGGTGGTACTCGTATTATCAGAAATGTGTAAAACATTTTTCATTGCCTCAATCATGTAACGTGTGGCCCTACTGGAAGTCACATTTGTCTCTTCACCGTCGACACTGGAGTCAGTATCCGTGTCGGCGTCTATATCTGCCATCTGAGGTAACGGGCGCTTTAGAGCCCCTGACGGCCTATGAGACGTCTGGACAGGCACAAGCTGAGTAGCCGGCTGTCTCATGTCAACCACTGTCTTTTATACAGAGCTGACACTGTCACGTAATTCCTTCCAACAGTTCATCCACTCAGGTGTCGACCCCCTAGGGGGTGACATCACTATTACAGGCAATCTGCTCCGTCTCCACATCATTTTTCTCCTCATACATGTCGACACAAACGTACCGACATACAGCACACACACAGGGAATGCTCTGATAGAGGACAGGACCCCACTAGCCCTTTGGGGAGACAGAGGGAGAGTTTGCCAGCACACACCAGAGCGCTATATATATACAGGGATAACCTTATATAAGTGTTTTTCCCCTTATAGCTGCTGTATCTTTAATACTGCGCGTAATTAGTGCCCCCCCTCTCTTTTTTAACCCTTTCTGTAGTGTAGTGACTGCAGGGGAGAGCCAGGGAGCTTCCCTCCAACGGAGCTGTGAGGGAAAATGGCGCCAGTGTGCTGAGGAGATAGGCTCCGCCCCCTTATCGGCGGCCTTATCTCCCGTTTTTCTATGTATTCTGGCAGGGGTTAAATGCATCCATATAGCCCAGGAGCTATATGTGATGTATTTTTTGCCATCTAAGGTATTTTTTATTGCGTCTCAGGGCGCCCCCCCCCAGCGCCCTGCACCCTCAGTGACCTGAGTGTGAAGTGTGCTGAGAGCAATGGCGCACAGCTGCGGTGCTGTGCGCTACCTTATTGAAGACAGGACGTCTTCTGCCGCCGATTTTCCGGACCTCTTCTGCTCTTCTGGCTCTGTAAGGGGGACGGCGGCGCGGCTCTGGGACCCATCCATGGCTGGGCCTGTGATCGTCCCTCTGGAGCTAATGTCCAGTAGCCTAAGAAGCCCAATCCACTCTGCACGCAGGTGAGTTCGCTTCTTCTCCCCTTAGTCCCTCGATGCAGTGAGCCTGTTGCCAGCAGGACTCACTGAAAATAAAAAACCTAATTTAAACTTTTACTCTAAGCAGCTCAGGAGAGCCACCTAGATTGCACCCTTCTCGTTCGGGCACAAAAATCTAACTGAGGCTTGGAGGAGGGTCATAGGGGGAGGAGCCAGTGCACACCAGCTAGTCCTAAAGCTTTTACTTTTGTGCCCAGTCTCCTGCGGAGCCGCTATTCCCCATGGTCCTTTCGGAGTTCCCAGCATCCACTAGGACGTCAGAGAAAAGGGGTGCAGTCTCACAAGTAAGGGGCATAGCCACACAATAGTACCCCCATTCAAAATTACGCCACAATGTAGCACAATCTTATTCATCTTATACGTAATGCCCCACCCGTAGTAGTAGCGTCCTTATACATAGTGCACAACCAGTAGTAGTAGCATCCTTATACATAATGCCCCCCAGTAGTAGTAGCAGCCTTATACATAATGCCCCCCAGTAGTAGTAGCATCCTTATACATAATGCCCCCCCAGTAGTAGTAGCATCCTTATACGTAATTCCCCCTAGTAGTAGTAGCGTCCTTATACATAATGCCCCCTCCAGTTGTAGTAGCGTCCTTATACGTAATGCCCCCCCAGTAGTAGTAGCATCCTTATACATAATGACCCCTCTAGTAGTAGTAGCATCCTTATACATAATGCCCCCCCAGTAGTAGTAGCATCCTTATACATAATGACCCCTCTAGTAGTAGTAGCGTCCTTATACGTAATGCCCCCTCCAGTAGTAGTAGCGTCCTTATACGTAATGCCCCCCCAGTAGTAGTAGCATCCTTATACATAATGACCCCTCTAGTAGTAGTAGCATCCTTATACGTATTGCACCCCCAGTAGTAGAAGCGTCCATATGCATAATTCCGCCCTAGTAGTAGTAGCGTCCTTATACGTAATACCCCCCAGTTGTAGTAGCGTCCTTATACGTAGTGCACCCCCAGCAGTAGTAGCGTCCTTATGCGTAATTCCCCCTAGTAGTAGTAGCGTCCTTATACGTAATGCCCCCTCCAGTTGTAGTAGCGTCCTTATAAGTAGTGCACCCCCAGTAGTAGAAGCGTCCTTATACGTAATTTCCCCCCAGTTGTAGTAGCGTCCTTATACGTAATACCCCCCAAGTTGTAGTAGCGTCCTTATACGTAGTGCACCCCCAGTAGTAGAAGCGTCCTTATACGTAATGCGCTCCCAGTAGTAGTACCGTCCTTATACATAATGCCCCCCCCCAGTAGTAGCATCATTATACGTAATGCCCTCCCCCAGTAGTAGTATTGTTATACGTAATGCCCCCCCAGTAATAGTAGCGTCCTATACATAATGCCCCCAAGTAGTAGTATCGTCCTTATACGTAATGACCCCCCAGTAGTAGCGTCATTACACGCAATGGCCCCCATTAGTAGCGTCGTTACACGTAATGACCCCCCAGTAGTAGCGTCGTTACACGCAATGGCCCCCATTAGTAGCGTTGTTACACGTAATGCCCCCCCTGTAGTAGTAGCGTCCTTAAAGCACACATAAACACACACAGACATACCACACACACACACACACACACACACACACACACACACACACACACACACACTTCCCTCTTACACTTCACTTACCTAAGCCAGTCTCTCTACACTACAGCAGCCTGGTCCGTGTAGCTCCGCCCCCTTCTGTCCCGTTTAGCCTGCCCCCTTCCGGCCCGCTTAGCTCCGCCCCCTTCTGTACTGTGCACAGCGCTGTCCTGTCACACAGGTGAGGGAGGAGGATTTTCATGCTGCAGGTGCCGCAGCCAGTGCCTGTCATACAGTGACAGGCACAGCAGCAGCAGCAGCAGGGGGCACAGGACGGCGCAGCAGGGAAGGAATGCAGAGCAGGGGGAGCGCCTCTCCGTCCCAGCGCCTCCCTGCACTGCATCCCTTCGCTGAGCGGGTAGCGCCGGGCCTGTCTGTACGCTTCAATGCAACAATTAACAACGTCATATTAAGAACATCATCTAACATGTTTTAATGAGTCTCTCAGGTCTGCGTATTTCCCTTTTGGGTCTTTCATACACAGTCTGTGTTTCATCGACCATGTTGGACCTTTCTAGAATCGTGGTTGGTTCACCATTATCAGGATCATCATACATGTCAGATGAAGGGTATTCTTCAGTCATGTTGTCTTCATTATGGTTAGGTTGAGATCTTAAATCCACCCGATTTCTTCTTACTTCCGTTCCATGCTCTGTAACATACTGATCAAATCCATCTACAGACTTCTGATCACATGTGAAAAACTTATATCTTTCATATGTCACATTTTTCCTTGGCACAAAGTAATCTTCAAACTTTTGCATTATAGAAGATAGCACCATATTCTGCCCCTCATCAACTATTATAAATGTCCTGCACATCCTCTCCTATCACATGGAGAAAAATGGATGCCTTCGTTTTGTCAGCCTCTGAATCAGCTCCACATGTAGCAAGATATATATTAAACCTTTGCTTAAATCTTTTCCAGTTTTCAGACAAGTTACCAGACATCAGCATGCCAGTTGGAGGAGCCAGTTTATCCATGGTTACTCACTGTTTGAAGAGAGGAGCACACGGCAGGCTTTGCAGACACTGAGTATCACAGCCTTACAGACTGCTGCAAGATTCTTTCACACTCTGAGAGCACTAGCAGTCCAAGTTAAACTTCTTCAGACACCATGTTTTGTTCATATGTTTGTAAATCCAGTCATCAGGACACAGAGACATATGAGTTCACTGCTGTGCTGTTTATTCCCTCCAACTCCAGGCACACTGCGCACTGGACCACCCACTTCCCAGCATCCCCCTGGTCCCAGGGACCATCACTAAAGATTCAGGCTTACACCTATTAGTAAGGGAGTGACTACAAATATTAATACACTAACATCACAATCGCTATGCTGCGAAAAACGTCAGCAAGAGATCAACTCGGAATGACCCCCATCGTGCAGTAAGGTGGCAGGGACGTCATCGTCCCCCCTCAGCAGCTGCGGGAGGATGTGAGTGGCGGCGGGGGATTGTAGGCAGGTGGCGACGGGCCGGGAGACTTGCCCACCCTTCCGGAGTAAGCAAGTATGCCCAACAGTCCTAAATTCTGCGGGACAGTGTCCAAATAGCGTGCAGAGTGGGGAGCATTTGATCACTGCTGCTCTGCACAGCAAAGCAGCAGATGATCACAAAATAGTGCAAGGAAGAGAGTCTGGGGGGCTGTCCCCAAAGTGCTGAAAACAATGGACGTGCCACAAGGCTACTCCCCTACAGCCGAGTGTACGCCTCCTGCAGACAAGGCCACGCCCCCTTTTCAGTCCCTACTTAAGAAGCACAAATGTTGGGAGGTATGTATTTGCACTCCATGTATTGCAACATGGTTTGTTCCAGGGGCAAAGTTACTTGCCTTATTTCCTTTGCACTCTATACAAGTATACAGTATATCTGTATATCTCTTATAAATCCAAATGAATTTATCATTTAATTGACTACTTAGAGTTGGGATCCCACTACACATGGTCCTCAGGCATTAATAATATGCCCGTGGCTAAGCCAACTAGTACTACTCACTGTGCATCAGGCCATTTCACAGGCAGCTCCATTTCCTGCTATATCCATAGGAAGGTCTGTGTTATACATCATATAAATTCAGAGCGTATTCTTCCAGTCTCGCTTCATTACAGCTTTATCTCTAGAAATATAAATCGATAGATTTTCATATCAGGGACAGAGCCTGTGTCACACACACTGTACTGTGGAGTATGTCTAAAATATGGCCGGCTGAGTCGTTTCCACTAGCTTGCCAAGAATTCAGCTCTGCGCGCTGTAGGTTCTGGGATACACTGAGGAAATTATGGGGGTCATTCTGAGTTGATCGCTCGCTAGCTACTTTTTGCAGCCGTGCGATCAGATAGTCGCCGCCCACTGGGGAATGTATATTTGCTGTGCAAGTGTGTGATCGCGTGTGCAGCCGAGCGGTACAAAAATACAGTGCCTTGCTAAAGTATTCACCCCTCTTTGCATTTTTCATGTTTCGTTGCCTCACAACCTGGAATTATAATGGTCTGTTTGAAGGTTTGCATCATTTCATTCACAGAACACGCCTACAACTTTGAAGATGTTTTTTTTTTATTGTGAAGCAAACAACAAATAGGACAAAATAACAGAAAACTTCAGCGTGCATAACTATTCACCACCCTAATGTCAGTACTTTGTAGAGCCACCTACTGCGGCAATTACAGCTACAAGTCGGTTTAGATAAGTCTCTATGAGCTTGCCACATCTTGCCACTGGGATTTTTGCCCATTCCTCAAGGCAAAACTGCTCCAGCTCCTTCATGTTGGATGGTTTCCGCTTGTGAACAGCAATCTTCATGTCTGACCACAGATTCTCAATTGGATTGAGATCTGGGCTTTGACTAGGCCATTCCAACACATTTAAATGTTTCCCCTTAAACCACCCGAGTGTTGCTTTAGCAGTATGTTTCGGGTCATTGTCCTGCTGGAAGGTGAACCTCCATCCCAGTCTCAAATTACAGGCAGACTGAAACAGGTTTTGCTCAAGAATATCCCTATATTTGGGATGCAGTCAAGATCCCGCCAGACGGAATCCCGGCGGTCGATATACCGACACCGGGATCCCGACCGGCACAACCACAACATATTCTCCCTCTGTGGGTGTCCACGACACCCATAGAGGGAGAATAAATTAGTGTGCCGAGCGTAACGAGGCACCGTGCCCGCAGCGTGGCGAGCGCAGCGAGCCCGCAAGGGGCTGCGTTGCGCTCGCCCCCCTGTCTGGATTGTGCCAGTCGGGATCCCGGTGTCGGTATTCCGACCGCCGGGATGCCATCCGGTGGGATTTCGTACTGATCCCCTGTATTTAGCACCATTCATTTTTCCCTCGACTCGAAACAGTTTCCCAGTCCATGCTGCTGAAAAACATCCCCACAGCATGATGCTGCCACCACCATGTTTCACTGTGGGGATGGTGTTCTTGGGGTGATGGGATGTGTTGGGTTTGCGCCAGACATAGCGTTTTCCTTGGTGGCCGAAAAGTTAAATTTTTGTCTCATCTGACCAGATGGCAAACTCAAAACGTGCCTTCTTATTCATCACTAAGTAATGGCTTTTTTTCTGGCCACTTTTCCATAAAGCCCAGCTCTATGGAGTGTACGGCTTATTGTGGTCACATGCGCAGATACATCAGTCTTTGCTGTGGAACTCTGCAGCTCCTTACAGGGTTACCATTGGTCTCTGTGCTGGCTCTCTGATTAATGCCCTCCTTGCCCGGTCTGTGAGTTTTGGTGGCCTGCCCTCTCTTGGTAGGTTTGTTGTGGTACCATGGGGCAGATGTATCAAGCCTGGAGAAGGCATAAGGAAGTGATAAACCAGTGATAAGTGCAAGGTGATAACTCACCAGCCAGTCAGCTCCTGTCAATTTACACATTGGAGCTGATTGGCTGGTGCATTTATCACCTTGCACTTATCGGTGGTTTATCACTTCCTTATGCCTTCTCCAGGTTAATACAACTGCCCCCATGTTCTTTCCATTTGAGATGATGGATTTGATGGTGCTCCGGGGGATCATCAAATATTTGGATATTTTTTATTTATCCAACCCTGACTTGTACTTCTCAACAACTTTGTCCCTGACTTGTTTGGAGTGCTCCTTGGTCTTCATGGTGTGATGCCTCTGTGAAGCAGTTCCACCCGGTAATTTCATGTAACAGACGGGTCCTTTTTCTGTGTGAAAGGGTCAACCCGAGTTGTAATTCAGGGTCGGAGACACGGGAATTGGGACACGGGTAGACCCATTCACACAGACAAAATACCCGTGTTGATCTGCAAATTACCGGGTCGAAAATTTCGACCCGGTAATTTGCATGTCTGTGTGAAGGGGGGGGTTTCAGGCAGGTCCCGGCAAAACGGTATTAGTGTTGTTGCAGCCTCTGGGGCATTTCAGAAAAGGTGTGTTTATACTAACAGATCGCGTGACACTTAGATTGCACACAGGTGAATTTCATTTCACTAATTATGTGATTTCTGATGGTAATTGGTTGCATCAGAACTTTTGAGGGACTTCATAGCAAAGGGTGTGAATACATATGCACATGCCAATTTTCTAATTTTTATTTATAAAAATTATTTTTTTATATAAATGTTTCTCATTTCACTTCACCAGCTTAGACTATTTTGTACATATCCATCACATAAAATTCATATAAAACAAAAAATTCAGTTACAGGTTGTAATGTAACAAAATAGGTAAAAAGTCAAGGGGAGTGAATACTTTAGCAAGGCACTGTAGTTTGTGCAGTTGCTGAGTAGCTCTGGACTTACTCAGCCGCTGCGATCACTTCAGCCTGTCCGGTGAATTGACGTCAGACACCCGCCCTGCAAACGCTTTGACACGCCTGCGTTTTTCCAAACACTCCCAGAAAACGGTCAGTTGGCACCCATAAACGCCCTCTTTCTGTCAATCTCCTTGCAATCGGCTGTGCGAATTGATTCTTCATTAAATCCATCGCACAGCAACGATCCGCTTTGTACCCATATTGACGCGCCTGCGCATTGCGGTGCATATGCATGCGCAATAGTAACCTGATCGGTGCGCTGCGATAAACAGCAGCATGCGATCAGGTTGGAATGACCCCCAATGTGTGTACTTTGTTTTACAGGCTCTATTATAAAGCAAAGGCCAAATGAGCAACTATTGATCACTTTTGGCTCAGTTGTCACTGTTTTAGAGTATTAAAGTATTGTAAATAATTGAATTCCAGGTCTACGCAGTTCCATACTGCGCACGTGCAACAGTCTTCAGTGGGGCTGGTGGCAGTTCCTGCACCTCCTGAGGACCTGCCAGCGCCTGCCGTTGCGCCCCCGTCGCACCATGAGCAAGGGGGAGCTAAAAAAAACAAACAGGCTTGCGCAGTCAGTGTTGTGGGAGGAGAAAAAAATCCTCGACAGCGGCAGGCATGCGCACTGACTTCTATGGACTGCACCGGATGCAGCCCACAGAAAAACATTACGGCTGGCAGGGAGAACTGCGCAACTGCACTCCCTTTCTTCCCTGCGGCTTCTAGCGACTGCATCGGCTGCGGTCCTAGAAGCACATTAAAGCTGACAGAAAAGCTTCCCATTGGAAGCCGCAACTGCCAATCACAGTCCAGCATGTGATTAACAGATAGTGCATCCAATAGGAAGCCACTGCAATTACTATGGGCTTACTGGCAGTGGTGGATTTTTACTGGGGGCAAAATCCACCAAAATCCACCAACATTAGTAGATAAAATCCGCCACTGCACATGCGAATGTCAGTACTAAGCATCCGCGGTACATCGTACCACATTTCGCATTGATACTAATCGCGTATGTATTAACACAATGATGGCTAACCTTGACACTCCAGCTGTTGTTGAACTACACATCCCAGCATGCCCTGCATCAGTTTTAGCATGGCCAAATAACAAAACTGTAGCAGGGCATGCTGGAATATGTAGTTCAACAACAGCTGGAGTGTCAAGGTTAGCAATCACTGTACTAACATATGCGATAAGTACCTCAAATGACAGCTCTCCGGATAAGAGTTGCCCTATGTGTGATAGCCGGGCAGGGCAAGGTCCATTAGTGATTTTAAAAGCATTGCACGCCAGGCCGTCTCATCACATAAGCAAGCAGTTTATTCACAGTTCAGACAGGGTTATCACGACAATAACATTTGATTTCTTGTTCTCCTCTCTCCAGCGTAATATTCATATGGGTTAAATCAGGTTAGCATTTCCTTCCATTCACTTAATTGGCAATAACAGCATTAACAATGATGTGACAACATTACAGTACAGTACAGTACATACCAGCGCAGTCTCTGGGAATCAGTAGTGCGAAGTCCACAAACTGAGATTCATTTTGGTGTGCTCTCCCCTATACGCTGGGGGCTCTATCTAAACGGGATCTCTCATGGACACGTTACTGGGGGCCTTCCGCCACACATGGTTTCCTACCACTCACCCAGATAGTCCTCTCCCGAAGACTCACACCTCCCATCCTGCTTCTTGGGTACCCCTGAAGGTGGGGATCCCCTTTGTTACTGGTTCCTTCCACTGTACTCTGCATACTGTGGCTCTCACACTGCACTCTCCATCTCTCACTGAAGCTGCTGGCTCTCCTGTTACACTGCAGATATGGGCTCTCCCTCTCTTCATAGCAACACCCACACGCTGCTCGTCTCTCCATAATGCCAGGGACTGTGGAGTACCATGCTTGTCCCACAGTCCCCAGACTGTGTTTCTCCTGGTCACTTAGCCTGTGCCCTCCATCTCAGTCCTCAGCTCACACTAAATTCTAGCCTGTGTTTTTTCCTTGTCCTTTAAAACCCCTACACTTCCTGTCCTAACCCCCTACATGTGGCAGGGTCTGCAAGTAACTGGTTTAACTGGTTTTGGGGCCATAAACTCCCCCACTCACTGATAAGAATCAAATGGCTTTTGGAACTTTCCAATATCTGTTAACATTCCAGTATGCCACATATGCGATCAGGGCCAGTCGCTGGACTTCTGGGTTTTTGACCCGGGAGTCTGTTTGTGCGTGCGCATACCTCTCAGGGGGTAATTCCAAGTTGATCGCAGCAGGACATTTTTTAGCAGTTGGGCAAAACCATGTGCACTGCAGGGGGGGCAGATATAACATTTGCAGAGAGAGTTAGATTTGGGTGGGTTATTTTATTTCTGTGCAGGGTAAATACTGGCTGCTTTATTTTTACACTGCAATTTAGATTGCAGATTGAACACACCCCACCCAAATCTAACTCTTTCTGCACATGTTATATCTGCCTCCCCTGCAGTGCACATGATTTTGCCCAATTGCTAACAGAATTCCTGCTGCGATCACCTTGGAATTACCCCCTCAGTGCTGTATACCTCTCAGTGCTGAATGTGGAAAGAAGCCCATAGGCTTCTATAGAGTAATACCGAGCTTTTGTGGGGCTTAGTACATACGTATGGAAATGTGGTAAAGACCCTGAAAAACAGGGTTTTTACAGTATTTTTCCTTTAGTATATCCTGCCCTCTAAGCTTAAATTTGCCCCTTAGAGATTTTAGTAAAAATTAACTAAAATGTAAAACAATCTTAAAAAGAATAATTTCAGTCACAAAAATTAGACCCAGGAACGGCCAGATTTGCCCAGCAGCTTCTCCTATGAAATGCAAAAATTGTGCTAAGACTAGCAAAAATCGTCTCTGCGCCTGAGGAAATTTTTTGCGATGTTTGTAACGGACCCGATATAACAAGGGGAACCAGATCTGTTAGAAATGTATTGATATCATTTTTTCTTTTGGTTCAGTTCAGCGCGTTTTATATGTTATTTTCTTCCTGTTCATTTCCCTCTGTTTCTCACTGTGCGCCTTGGTTCTTTATTCCAATTACAGTTGTTATTTTTAACACCCACTTAAAATAAAAAGCATATACCCTCAATGTGGCACTATGCTGGAGAAGCAGCACACGCAGGGCCGTGTAAACAAACTGGCAATAGGTTGTCATGGCGACTGCGAAGGGAATTGCAGGCCTCAGAATTTGATACACAGCTTTACAACTAGGCCATGCCTTCAATCGGTGGCCTGCATTGGGTTGTGAGGTATAAATCCTCCATATAAAGCCTGCTGACTATTTTGGTCCCAGCAAATGCAGGCAGAGTACAAATGAGGAGACGTACGCGCTGTCTGAATGATTTTCTATCACTGAACGAGGCGTCTTTTCTACCAATCCACTTATTGTAATTAGATGCGTACATTTGTATTGTTTATCAGTTTCACAGTGTGCTGCATTACAATGAAGACTTCTGCCGAGCTGGGCATGCACACCGAAACAATAAGTTATTTGATTTTTAAATGAAATCCAGTGACGGTCACAGGCTTCCCACCCCATCTACTGTACCCGCTGCATTAGAAGTGCTGTGACTGATGCAGTGATTGGATTAGGGGCAGGAGATTACGCTGTTGTGGTTCTCTCACAGACATACAACGCTGCAGTGATTGCAGGTGCCAGGATGCAGTGCACATGACACGTCACTCTGCAATTTTCCCTGGCATTCAATTATTTACAGAGCTAGGCCCCGTCAACATGCACAAGAGCTTATACCCATTGCAATTAAGTCATTATGAAATATCCAGTGACAAATAGGAATAGGCAGGAAAATCACACTACACCCATTCTGTTTTATTTAACACCAGAAAGATGCTTAATCATAGAGTATAAGGTCTATTACTGCAACACTGCCAGAGGTAGGAAGCAAGGGCACAGCCATAGCTACCATAGGTGCAGGGAGTGCAGCTGCTATGGGGCCCAGAGCTGAGAGGGGCCACCTTCCCTGTCACAGTTACATGTGTTATATACAAGGTCATAGCTACCATAGGTGCAGGGAGTGCAGCTGCTATGGGGCCAGAGCTGAGAGGGGCCACCTTCCCTGTCACAGTTACATGTGTTATATACAGGGGTATAGCTATCATATGTGCAGGGAGTGCAGCTGCTATGGGGCCCAGAGCTGAGAGGGGCCACCTTCCCTGTCACAGTTACATGTGTTATATACAAGGTAATAGCTACCATAGGTGCAGGAAGTGCAGCTGCTATGGGGCCAGAGCTGAGAGGGGCCACCTTCCCTGTCACAGTTACATGTGTTATATACATGGGTGTAGCTACCATAGGTGCAGGGAGTGCAGCTGCTATGAGGCCCAGAGCTGAGAGGGGCCACCTTCCCTGTCACAGTTACATGTGTTATATACAGGGTGTAGCTACCATAGGTGCAGGGAGTGCAGCTGCTATGGGGCCCAGAGCTGAGAGGGGCCACCTTCCCTGTCACAGTTACATGTGTTATATACATGGGTGTAGCTACCATAAGTGCAGGAAGTGCAGCTGCTATGGGGCCCAGAGCTGAGAGGGGCCACCTTCCCTGTCACAGTTACATGTGTTATATACAGGGTGTAGCTACCATAGGTGCAGGGAGTGCAGCTGCTATGGGGCCCAGAGCTGAGAGGGGCCACCTTCCCTGTCACAGTTACATGTGTTATATACATGGGTGTAGCTACCATAGGTGCAGGAAGTGCAGCTGCTATGGGGCCCAGAGCTGAGAGGGGCCACCTTCCCTGTCACAGTTACATGTGTTATATACAGGGTGTAGCTACCATAGGTCATACTTGCCTACTTTTGAAAAAGCATTTCAGGAAGATTGTGAAAGTAACAGCTATCAGCGCGGACGTGTGCTGCTACATTGGAGAGGTGTGTCATGAAAATGACTTACATCCAAATAAAAATGCCCCAAAGTTAGTACAGGTTGAGTATCCCATATCCATATATTCCGAAATACAGAATATTCCGAAATACAGACTTTTTTGAGTGAGAGTGAGATAGTGAAACCTTTGTTTTCTGATGGCTCAATGTACACAAACTTTGTTTAATACACAAAGTTATTAATAATATTGTATTAAATGACCTTCAGGCTGCGTGTATAAGGTGTATATGAAACATAAATGAATTGTGTGAATGTACACACACTTTGTTTAATGCACAAAGTTATAAAAAATATTGGCTAAAATTACCTTCAGGCTGTGTGTATAAGGTGTATATGAAACATAAATGCATTCTGTGCTTAGATTTAGGTCCCATCACCATGATATCTCATTATGGTATGCAATTATTCAAAAATACGGAAAAATCCGATATCCAAAATACCTCTGGTCCCAAGCATTTTGGATAAGGGATACTCAACCTGTAAGGTCTACTTGTTGAAGTAAAGACATTGATATTTCGCAGGAATTTTTCATGTATTGTGCTTTACAAGAGGTTCCATATACTGTAAGTGGCCACGAGAAACCTTATTTAAAATGCATGGGGATCATTGTGCCTTATAACCAATGCAGGGAAATGGTACTGATGAGCCGATGAGCCCATTTGAATGTATGTATCTCTGATTAATTTTTTCTCCCCAAGAATGTAATAGCTACATAATGGGGGTCAGGTGCAATCAGGGAGATTGCTGGACTATTCAGGGAGTGAGGGAGATGCTACTATTTCAGGGAGTCTCCTGCAGAATGAGGGAGGGTAGGCAACTATGCCATAGGTGCAGGGAGTGCAGCTGCTATGGGGCCCAGAGCTGAGAGGGGCCACCTTCCCTGTCACAGTTACATGTGTTATATACAAGGGTGTAGCTACCATAGGTGCAGGGAGTGCAGCTGCTATGGGGCCCAGAGCTGAGAGGGGCCACCTTCCCTGTCACAGTTACATGTGTTATATACAAGGGTGTAGCTACCATAGGTGCAGGGAGTACAGCTGCTATGGGGCCCAGAGCTGAGAGGGGCCACCTTCCCTGTCACAGTTACATGTGTTATATACAGGGTGTAGCTACCATAGGTGCAGGCAGTGCAGCTGCTATGAGGCCAGAGCTGAGAGGGGCCACCTTCCCTGTCACAGTTACATGTGCTATATACAGGGGTGTAGCTACCATAGGTGCAGGGAGTGCAGCTGCTATGGGGCCCAGAGCTGAGAGGGGCCACCTTCCCTGTCACAGTTACATGTGTTATATACATGGGTGTAGCCAGGGCCGGTGCTAGGGTGGTCGGCGCCTTCCTGCAAACTATATATTTTGCGCCTTCCTACGGCCGCATCATAGTCATTGGCCCAAATTTATTAAGCCTTAAAAAGTGATAATATGGAGATGGATAAAGAGTAATAAAGAACCAGCCAATCACACACTACCGCTGCAACGAAGCAACCCCCTCTTCCCACACACGCTACCTTATGCTACCTGGCTCCCCTCTCCCCGCACACACTACACTACCATTGCTAACGTGCACTCCCTTTCTCTGTACACAATACATTACACTGCTACCCTGCACCCTCTCTCTAAACATACTACATTATACTGCCACCTGCACCCCCACTCCCCACACACACTACCGCCACTACCCAGCACACCTCTCCCCGCACACACTACCGTCACTACCCAGCACACCTCTCCCCACACACACTACCGTCACTACCCAGCACACCTCTCCCCACACACACTACCGTCACTACCCAGCACACCTCTCCCCACACACACTACCGTCACTACCCAGCACACCTCTCCCCACACAAACTACATTACAGTACCCCCGCTACCCTGGACCCCCCCTCCCCAGCACACAAGAATATGATACCCCCCCTCCCCAGCGCATATGAATATGATACCCCCCCTCCCCAGCACATATGAATATGATACTCCCCCCCTCCCAAGCTCACATGCATATGATACTTCCCCCCTCCCCAGCGCACATGAATATGATACGCTCCCCCTCCCCAGCGCACATAAATATGATACTCCCCCCCCTCCCCAGCTCACATTAATATACTAACCCCCTCCCCAGCATACATGAATATATTAACCCCCTCCCCAGCACACATGAATATATTAACCCCCTCCCCAGCTCACATGAATATGATACTCTCCCCCTCCCCAGTGCACATGAATATGATACTCCCCCCCCCCTCCCCAGCGCACGTGAATATACTACCCCCCTACCCAGCACACCTGAATATGATACTACAACCCCTTCCTCCATAACACACTCCGCAGCACACATGAATGATACTCCCCCCATTCCCCAGCACACATGGGGAGGCAGAACTTAATTCAATGGTGTCACAGAATGGGAGGAGAGGTGCCCCCTTCAGAGCAGGAGCCCGGCGGCAGACGGAATCATCTGCCGCCGGGCTCCTGCTCTGAAGGGGGGCACCTCTCCTCCCATTCTGTGACACCATTGAATCAAGTTAATTGATAGCTGCCGCTGTCTTTTCAGTGGCCGACTTCCTCACTGGTCCCTGCACCTTACAAATCACACCCTCTTTATTATACTGAATATACACATCTTACAAGTGTCACACCCAGGATTAGAAACCACAACCTATTACACTGGAAGCAGACACCTTACTGATGAAGCTGTTTGCTCCTGTATAGGAAATATGAGAATTCTAACTATATGAAGCTACTTCTCTGACAATTACACGTAACTTCATATAGTAAGAATTCTCATCCTTCCTGTACAGGAGCAAATAGCTCCATCAGTAAAGCGTCTGCTGTTAGTGTAACAGGTCATGGGTTCTAATCCTGGGTATGACTGCTAAGAAATGTGTGATTTAAAATAAAAGACAATTAAATGTATAAATACAGTATATAATTGGGGGCACCAATATTTATCTTGCCTCCGGGCGACTGTGACGAATTTACGCCACTGACTCCCCCCTCCATTCCCCAGCACACATGAATGATACTCCCCCCCCCCCCATTCCCCAGCACACATGGATGATACTCCCCATTTCCCAGCACACATGAATGATACTCCCCCCCCATTCCCCAACACACATGAATGATACTAGGGAGGCCAATCCCGGGATCTGGATCGGCGGGATCCCGGGATTTAGGCCCAAAAACAGCCGGGATTCAATCCCGGGATTGGAAGCTCCAATCCCGGGGATTGAGGGATCAGCGTTGAGCTGCCCAGCTTCCTCCTCCTGTCTCCCCCTGCGCAGCGTGACCTGTGCCTGTGAGGTCACGCTGCGCTGTCAGCAGCCACAGAGCCGGAAAGTACGGCGGACTCCCCAGCACTCACCCGCCGGCTCCCCAGCACTCACCCACCGGCTCACCTGCTCTCACCCACCGGCTCACCTGCACTCACCCACCGGATCCTCCTCACCCGCTACCTCGCTGTGCAGGTTTGTAGGGTTTTTTTATGTCTGCAGGGCGGGTAGGGAGGGGCGGGGCGACAGCCGGACACAATCTAAAGCCAATCCCGGGTATCCCAGGATTGACCATTTTTCAATCCCGATACCCGGGAATGAAAAAATGGCCCGGGATTGGCTTCCCTAAATGATACCCCCTCCCCCCATTCCCCAGCACACGTGAATGATACTTTCCCCCCCATTCCCCAGCACACATGAATGTTACTCCCCCCCCCATTCCCCAGCACACGTGAATGATACTTCCCCCCCCCCCATTCCCCAGCACACGTGAATGATACTTTCCCCCCCCCATTTCCCAGCACACATGAATGATACTCCCCCCTCCCCATTCCCCAGCACACATGAATGATACTCCCTCCCCCCATTCCCCAGCACACATGAATGATACTCCCCCCCCATTCCCCAGCACACATGAATTATACTTCCCCCCCCCATTCCCCAGCATACATGAATGATACTCCCCCCCCATTCCCCAGCACACATGAATGGTACTCCCCCTCCATTCCCCAGCACACGTGAATGATACTTTCCCCCCCATTCCCCAGCACACAAGAATGATACTCCCCCCCCATTCCCCAGCACACGTGAATGATACTTCCCCCCCCCATTCCCAAGCACACATGAATGGTACTCCCCCCCCATTCCCCAGCACACATGAATGATACTCCCCCCCCCTATTCCCCAGCACACATGAATTATACTCCCCCCCCCCCATTCCCCAGCACACATGAATTATACTCCCCCCCCCCCATTCCCCAGCACACGTGAATGATACTTCCCACCCCATTCCCCAGCACACGTGAATGATACTTCCCCCCACATTCCCCAGCACACGTGAATGATACTCCCCCCCCATTCCCCAGCACACATGAATGATACTCCCCCCCCCATTCCCCAGCACACATGAATGATATCCCCCCCCCATTCCCCAGCACACATGAATATCATACCTCCCAACTGTCCCGATTTTCGCGGGACAGTCCCGTTTTTTGGGGACTGTCCCACCCGCGGGCCACAGTGTCCCGCGGTGGGGGGGTCAGTTGGGAGGCTCTGTCAATCGCTGCTCTGCTTAGCAGAGCAGCGGTGAATAGACGCTGTGCGCATGCGCACAGCGTCTATTCAGTGGAGTCAGAGGGAGAGGGAGCATGCCAGCGGCTCACAAAGCGCTGGGCATGCCCCCTCAGTGACGGAAACGGGGCGTGGCTCACGACACCCACCCACCCCCGCGCGAAGCCACGCCCCCTTTTCATAGGCCACACCCCCTTTTCGAGAGCGTGCGCTCCACAATTAAAGAAAGTTGGGAGGTATGGAATATACCATACCCTCCAACATTTTACACAGAAAAATCGGTACAAATCTGAAAGGAGGCGTGGCCGCGGGCAAAGGGGGCGTGGTCACGCCCCTTTTCCTATACTTTCAATGGAAGTTTGGGGAGGCAAAAATTGGTACAGACCATGAAAAAAAGGTACTGTACCGATTAAAAAGGTACAGTTGGAGGGTATGATATACTATCCCCCTCCTTTGTTTATCAGCAGCAGTACTATTTACCAGTCTCAGCAACTCTGTGGCTGGTTGCTAGGGCTGCAGGCTGCTACACTGGCCGGCTGGCTGCTCCTCTTCTTACGACAGCTTGCTCCTCCAGACACAGTGCACTGTCAAATGTACATCATGTGACTTCCTGTGACCCCTATCTGAATCCACCACAGACGGGAGGGGAGAGAGGGGGGGGGGGGCTTAAGACTTATGTGTCTTCAGTGACAGATGGGAGGCGATGCTGCTGCCTGTCTTCAGGATGACATGGACGGGGGAGGAGCGGGGTGGGGAGGGAGGGCTGACGCACAGGAGATCTGTTCATACTGCTGGTGCCGCTGCCTGTCACAGTGTAACAGATGCAGCGGGAGCCGGCAGCAACATGGCGCATCAGCAAGGTAGCAGAGCGGGGACAGCGCCTCTTCAGCCAGGCGCCTCGCTGCTTTGCAGACCTTGCTGAGCAGGTAGCACCGGCACTGGGTGTAGCTACCATAGGTGCAGTAAGTGCCATAGGTGCAGTAAGTGCGGCTGCTATGGGGCCCAGAGCTGAGAGGTGCCACCTTCCCTGTCACATTTACATGTGTTATATACAGGGCATAGCTACCATAGGTGCAGGGAGTGCAGCTGCCATGGGGCACAGAGCTGAGAGAGGCCACCTTCCCTGTCACATTTACATGTGTTATATACATGGGCATAGCTACCATAGGTGCAGGGAGTGCAGCTGCTATAGGGCCAGAGCTGAGAGGGGCCACCTTCCCTGTCACATTTACATGTGTTATATACAAGGGTGTAGATACCATAGGTGCAGAGAGTGCAGCTGCTATAGGGCCAGAGCTGAGAGGGGCCACCTTCCCTGTCACAGTTACATGTGTTATATACAAGGGTGTAGCTACCATAGGTGCAGGGAGTGCAGCTGCTATGGGGCCCAGAGGTGAGAGGGGCCACCTTCCCTGTCACAGTTACATGTGTTATATACATGGGTGTAGCTACCATAGGTGCAGGGGGTGCAGCTCCTATGGGGCCCAGAGCTGAGAGGGGCCACCTTCCCTGTCACAGTTACATGTGTTATATACAGGGTGTAGTTACCATAGGTGCAGGGAGTGCAGCTGCTATGGGGCCCAGAGCTGAGAGGGGCAACCTTCCCTGTCACAGTTACATGTGTTATATACAGGGTTTAGCTACCATAGGTGCAGAGAGAGCAGCTGCTATGGGGCCAGAGCTGAGAGAGGCCACCTTCCCTGTCACAGTTACATGTGTTATATAGAAGGGTGTAGCTACCATAGGTGCAGGAGGTGCAGCTGCTATGGGGCCCAGAGCTGAGAGGGGCCACCTTCCCTGTCACAGTTACATGTGTTATATACAGGAGTGTAGCTGCCATAAGTGCAGGGAGTGCAGCTGCTATGGGGCCCAGAGGTGAGAGGGGAGACCTTCCCTGTCACATTTACATGTGTTATATACAGGGGTTAGCCACCATAGGTGCAGGGAGTGCAGCTGTTATGGGGCCCAGAGCTGAGAGGAGCCACCTTCCCTGTGACAGTTACATGTGTTATATACAGGGTGTAGCTACCATAGGTGCAGGGAGTGCAGCTGCTATGGGGCCCAGAGCTGAGAGGGGCCACCTTCCCTGTCACAGTTACATGTGTTATATACAGGGTGTAGCTACCATAGGTGCAGGCAGTGCAGCTGCTATGGGGCCCAGAGCTGAGAGGGGCCACCTTCTCTGTCACAGTTACATGTGTTATATACAAGTGTGTAGCTACCATAGGTGCAGGGGGTGCAGCTCCTATGTGGCCCAGAGCTGAGAGGGGCCACCTTCCCTGTCACAGTTACATGTGTTATATACAGGGGTGTAGCTGCCATAAGTGCAGGGAGTGCAGCTGCTATGGGTCCCAGAGCTGAGAGGGGCCACCTTCCCTGTCACAGTTACATGTGTTATATACAGGGTGTAGCTACCATAGATGCAGGGAGTGCAGCTGCTATGGAGCCAGAGCTGAGAGGGGCCACCTTCCCTGTCACAGTTACATGTGTTATATACAGGGTGTAGCCACCATAGGTGCAGGGAGTGCAGCTGCTATGGGGCCCAGAGCTGAGAGGGGCCACCTTCCCTGTCACAGTTACATGTGTTATATACAGGGTGTAGCTACCATAGGTGCAGGCAGTGCAGCTGCTATGGGGCCCAGAGCTGAGAGGGGCCACCTTCTCTGTCACAGTTACATGTGTTATATACAAGTGTGTAGCTACCATAGGTGCAGGGGGTGCAGCTCCTATGTGGCCCAGAGCTGAGAGGGGCCACCTTCCCTGTCACAGTTACATGTGTTATATACAGGGGTGTAGCTGCCATAAGTGCAGGGAGTGCAGCTGCTATGGGTCCCAGAGCTGAGAGGGGCCACCTTCCCTGTCACAGTTACATGTGTTATATACAGGGTGTAGCTACCATAGATGCAGGGAGTGCAGCTGCTATGGAGCCAGAGCTGAGAGGGGCCACCTTCCCTGTCACAGTTACATGTGTTATATACAGGGTGTAGCCACCATAGGTGCAGGGAGTGCAGCTGCTATGGGGCCCAGAGCTGAGAGGGACCACCTTCCCTGTCACAGTTATTCAGGTGTACTCTGCGTGACTATCACCACGCAGCAGGCTCGGTGGCTCGCCGCAGGTTCTCTTCCCACTCTATGGGTGTTGTGGACACCCACGAGTGGGAATAGTCCCTGTCAGTCAGCATGCTGACTGTTGAGCTGGTAAGCGGGTGAACACCGGGATACCAAGCGCCGGTCACATGACCGGATCCCCTTATACCAGTGTACTCTGTGGACTACTACGGTAACACATATTGTACATCTTATATCGGGATGCAGTTAATTTGCTGGCAGTCGGGATCCCAGCGGTCAGGATACCGGCTACTCCCACTCGTGGGTGTCCACGACACCCATAGAGTGGGAATAGAACCTGTGGTGAGCGCAGCGAGCCCGCAAGGGGACTCTTTGTGCTCGCTCTGCTGCCGGCATACTGACGACCGGGATGCCGTTGTTGGTATTCTGATGGCCGACATACTGACCATCGGTAAATAATGCTGAACCGCTTACGTCAGTGTACTCTTTGGACTATTGTGGTAACACATATTGTACACCTTATATCAGTGTACTCTTTGGACTATTATGGTAACACATATTGTACACCTTATATCGGTTTACTCTGTGGACTATTATGGTAACACATATTGTACATCTTATATCGGTGTACTCTGTGGACTATTGTGGTAACACATATTGCACATCTTATATCAGTGTACTCTGTGGACTATTATGGTAACACATATTGTACATCTTATATCAGTGTACTCTGTGGACTATTGTGGTAACACATATTGTACATCTTATATCGGTGTACTCTGTGGACTATTATGGTAACACATATTGTACATCTTATATCGGTGTACTCTGTGGACTATTGTGGTAACACATATTGCACATCTTATATCAGTGTACTCTGTGGACTATTATGGTAACACATATTGTACATCTTATATCAGTGTACTCTGTGGACTATTGTGGTAACACATATTGTACATCTTATATCGGTGTACTCTGTGGACTATTATGGTAACACATATTGTACATCTTATATCGGTGTACTCTGTGGACTATTATGGTAACACATATTGTACATCTTATATCGGTGTACTCTGTGGACTATTGTGGTAACACATATTGTACATCTTATATCGGTGTACTCTGTGGACTATTGTGGTAACACATATTGCACATCTTATATCAGTGTACTCTGTGGACTATTATGGTAACACATATTGTACATCTTATATCGGTGTACTCTGTGGACTATTGTGGTAACACTTATTGTACATCTTATATCGGTTTACTCTGTGGACTATTATGGTAACACATATTGTACATCTTATATCGGTGTACTCTGTGGACTATAATGGTAACACATATTGTACATCTTATATCGGTGTACTCTGTGGACTATTGTGGTAACACATATTGCACATCTTATATCAGTGTACTCTGTGGACTATTATGGTAACACATATTGTACATCTTATATCAGTGTACTCTGTGGACTATTGTGGTAACACATATTGTACATCTTATATCAGTGTACTCTGTGGACTATAATGGTAACACATATTGTACATCTTATATCGGTGTACTCTGTGGACTATTATGGTAACACATATTGTACATCTTATATCGGTGAACTCTGTGGACTATTGTGGTAACACATATTGCACATCTTATATCAGTGTACTCTGTGGACTATTGTGGTAACACATATTGTACATCTTATATCAGTGTACTCTGTGGACTATTATGGTAACACATATTGTACATCTTATATCAGTGTACTCTGTGGACTATTGTGGTAACACATATTGTACATCTTATATCAGTGTACTCTGTGGACTATTGTGGTAACACATATTGTACATCTTATATCAGTGTACTCTGTGGACTATTATGGTAACACATATTGTACATCTTATATCGGTGTACTCTGTGGACTATTGTGGTAACACATATTGTACATCTTATATCGGTGTACTCTGTGGACTATTGTGGTAACACATGTTGTACATCTTATGTCAGTGTACTCTGTGGACTATTATGGTAACACATATTGTACATCTTATATCGGTGTACTCTGTGGACTATTGTGGTAACACATATTGTACATCTTATATCAGTGTACTCTGTGGACTATTGTGGTAACACATATTGTACACATAGGTGTGCGCAGGGGGGGTGCCTGGTGCGCACAGGCACCCCCTTATATCTGGCACCCCGATCTCACATGCCTGATACAGCGATTGCCGAGCAGGCAGATTACTGTCCCCTCTGCGCTGCACCCTGTCAGGACTGCATTACTGACCGGATGCCTGGGTTAATCAAGGGTGCCACTGCCACCGGCTTTCAAACTCCCGGCTCCACCTCCATGTACAAAAACAGCGTGATGTGACGTGATGATGTCATGCTGCTCGCACGCCCACCCGCCACACCCACCACATGCCCACCTCTCTCCTTCTATGCTATGCCAACGCCAGACACTGATGAGGATCAGCATGCAGCCAGCGTTCCTCTTAGGAAGACAAGTTCAATACTGGCAGGCGGTCTGCAGCAGCATTTACACGTCACTTGTTTTTCCAGCAGCAGCAGTACTAGTCTGCGACTGTCAGTGTCAGTGAGTGGCTGACTTGTAAGTAAGCTGCTGCAGCTTACAGGGGAAAGTGAGGGGGATCCAGACCAGGCTGAGGAGGAGCACTGTAATTGCAGTGAGTGCCATCAGGGGTGTTTGTTTGGTGCACACCACAACATCTGACAATGTATCTGCTTTATTAGGATTGGTACAAGGGTGGATATTTTATATTGCGTTGACCGTCAATAGATGGTGCTAAACACGCCCAAAAGGCGGTGCTAGACACACCCCTCCGACGGTGCACCCCCTAATAAAATGTGCTGCGCACGCCTATGATTGTACATCTTATATCGGTGTACTCTGTGGACTATTATGGTAACACATATTGTACATCTTATATCAGTGTACTCTGTGGACTATTATGGTAACACATATTGTACATCTTATATCGGTGTACTCTGTGGACTATTATGGTAACACATATTGTACATCTTATATCAGTGTACTCTGTGGACTATTGTGGTAACACATATTGTACATCTTATATCGGTGTACTCTGTGGACTATTGTGGTAACACATATTGTACATCTTATATCGGTGTACTCTGTGGACTATTATGGTAACACATATTGTACATCTTATATCGGTGTACTCTGTGGACTATTATGGTAACACATATTGTACATCTTATATCAGTGTACTCTGTGGACTATTATGGTAACACATATTGTACATCTTATATCGGTGTACTCTGTGGACTATTATGGTAACACATATTGTACATCTTATATCAGTGTACTCTGTGGACTATTGTGGTAACACATATTGTACATCTTATGTCAGTGTACTCTGTGGACTATTATGGTAACACATATTGTACACCTTATATCGGTGTACTCTGTGGACTATTATGGTAACACATATTGTACATCTTATATCAGTGTACTCTGTGGACTATTGTGGTAACACATATTGTACATCTTATGTCAGTGTACTCTGTGGACTATTATGGTAACACATATTGTACATCTTATATCGGTGTACTCTGTGGACTATTATGGTGACACATATTGTACATCTTATATCGGTGTACTCTGTGGACTATTGTGGTAACACATATTGTACATCTTATATCAGTGTACTCTGTGGACTATTGTGGTAACACATATTGTACATCTTATATCAGTGTACTCTGTGGACTATTGTGGTAACACATATTGTACATCTTATATCAGTGTACTCTGTGGACTATTATGGTAACACATATTTTACATCTTATATCAGTGTACTCTGTGGACTATTATGGTAACACATATTGCACATCTTATATCAGTGTACTCTGTGGACTATTGTGGTAACACATATTGTACATCTTATATCAGTGTACTCTTTGGACTATTGTGGTAACACATATTGTACATCTTATATCAGTGTACTCTGTGCACTATTATGGTAACACATATTGTACATCTTATATCGGTGTACTCTTTGGACTATTGTGGTAACACATATTGTACATCTTATATCAGTGTACTCTGTGGACTGTTATGGTAACACATATTGTACATCTTATATCGGTGTACTCTGTGGACCATTATGGTAACACTTATTGTACATCTTATATCGGTGTACTCTTTGGACTATTGTGGTAACACTTATTGTACATCTTATATCGGTGTACTCTTTGGACTATTGTGGTAACACATATTGTACATCTTATATCAGTGTACTCTGTGGACTATTATGGTAACACATATTGTACATCTTATATCAGTGTACTCTGTGGACTATTATGTTAACACATATTGTACATCTTATATCGGTTTACTCTGTGGACTATTATGGTAACACATATTGTACATCTTATATCGGTGTACTCTGTGGACTATTGTGGTAACACATATTGTACATCTTATATCAGTGTACTTTGTGGACTATTGTGTTAACACATATTGTACATCTTATATCGGTGTACTCTGTGGACTATTATGTTAACACATATTGTACATCTTATATCAGTTTACTCTGTGGACTATTATGGTAACACATATTGTACATCTTATATCGGTGTACTCTGTGGACTATTGTGGTAACACTTATTGTACATCTTATATCGGTGTACTCTGTGGACTATTGTGGTAACACATATTGTACATTTTATATCAGTGTACTCTGTGGACTATTGTGGTAACACATATTGTACATCTTATATCAGTGTACTCTGTGGACTATTGTGGTAACACATCTTATATCAGTGTACTCTGTGGACTATTGTGGTAACACATATTGTACATCTTATATCGGTGTACTCTGTGGACTATTATGGTAACACATATTGTACATCTTATATCGGTGTACTCTGTGGACTATTATGGTAACACATATTGTACATCTTATATCGGTTTACTCTGTGGACTATTGTGGTAACACATATTGTACATCTTATATCGGTGTACTCTGTGGACTATTATGGTAACACATATTGTACATCTTATATCGGTGTACTCTGTGGACTATTATGGTAACACATATTGTACATCTTATATCGGTTTACTCTGTGGACTATTATGGTAACACATATTGTACATCTTATATCGGTGTACTCTGTGGACTATTATGGTAACACATATTGTACATCTTATATCAGTGTACTCTGTGGACTATTATGGTAACACATATTGTACATCTTATATCGGTGTACTCTTTGGACTATTGTGGTAACACATATTGTACATCTTATATCAGTGTACTCTGTGGACTGTTATGGTAACACATATTGTACATCTTATATCGGTGTACTCTGTGGACTATTGTGGTAACACATATTGTACATCTTATATCAGTGTACTTTGTGGACTATTGTGTTAACACATATTGTACATCTTATATCGGTGTAGTCTGTGGACTATTGTGGTAACACTTATTGTACATCTTATATCGGTGTACTCTGTGGACTATTATGGTAACACATATTGTACATCTTATATCGGTGTACTCTGTGGACTATTATGGTAACACATATTGTACATCTTATATCGGTTTACTCTGTGGACTATTATGGTAACACATATTGTACATCTTATATCGGTGTACTCTTTGGACTATTGTGGTAACACATATTGTACATCTTATATCAGTGTACTCTGTGGACTGTTATGGTAACACATATTGTACATCTTATATCGGTGTACTCTGTGGACTATTGTGGTAACACATATTGTACATCTTATATCAGTGTACTTTGTGGACTATTGTGTTAACACATATTGTACATCTTATATCGGTGTACTCTGTGGACTATTGTGGTAACACTTATTGTACATCTTATATCGGTGTACTCTGTGGACTATTGTGGTAACACATATTGTACATTTTATATCAGTGTACTCTGTGGACTATTGTGGTAACACATATTGTACATCTTATATCAGTGTACTCTGTGGACTATTGTGGTAACACATCTTATATCAGTGTACTCTGTGGACTATTGTGGTAACACATATTGTACATCTTATATCGGTGTACTCTGTGGACTATTATGGTAACACATATTGTACATCTTATATCGGTGTACTCTGTGGACTATTATGGTAACACATATTGTACATCTTATATCGGTTTACTCTGTGGACTATTATGGTAACACATATTGTACATCTTATATCGGTGTACTCTGTGGACTATTATGGTAACACATATTGTACATCTTATATCAGTGTACTCTGTGGACTATTGTGGTAACACATATTGTACATCTTATATCGGTGTACTCTGTGGACTATTGTGGTAACACATATTGTACATCTTATATCAGTGTACTCTTTGGACTATTGTGGTAACACATATTGTACATCTTATATCGGTGTACTCTGTCTCTGTGGACTATTATGTTAACACATATTGTACATCTTATATCAGTGTACTCTGTGGACTATTATGGTAACACATATTGTACATCTTATATCAGTTTACTCTGTGGACTATTATGGTAACACATATTGTACATCTTATATCGGTGTACTCTGTGGACTATTGTGGTAACACATATTGTACATCTTATATCAGTGTACTCTGTGGACTATTATGGTAACACATATTTTACATCTTATATCAGTGTACTCTGTGGACTATTATGGTAACACATATTGCACATCTTATATCAGTGTACTCTGTGGACTATTGTGGTAACACATATTGTACATCTTATATCAGTGTACTCTTTGGACTATTGTGGTAACACATATTGTACATCTTATATCAGTGTACTCTGTGCACTATTATGGTAACACATATTGTACATCTTATATCGGTGTACTCTTTGGACTATTGTGGTAACACATATTGTACATCTTATATCAGTGTACTCTGTGGACTGTTATGGTAACACATATTGTACATCTTATATCGGTGTACTCTGTGGACCATTATGGTAACACTTATTGTACATCTTATATCGGTGTACTCTTTGGACTATTGTGGTAACACTTATTGTACATCTTATATCGGTGTACTCTTTGGACTATTGTGGTAACACATATTGTACATCTTATATCAGTGTACTCTGTGGACTATTATGGTAACACATATTGTACATCTTATATCAGTGTACTCTGTGGACTATTATGTTAACACATATTGTACATCTTATATCGGTTTACTTTGTGGACTATTATGGTAACACATATTGTACATCTTATATCGGTGTACTCTGTGGACTATTGTGGTAACACATATTGTACATCTTATATCAGTGTACTTTGTGGACTATTGTGTTAACACATATTGTACATCTTATATCGGTGTACTCTGTGGACTATTATGTTAACACATATTGTACATCTTATATCAGTTTACTCTGTGGACTATTATGGTAACACATATTGTACATCTTATATCGGTGTACTCTGTGGACTATTGTGGTAACACTTATTGTACATCTTATATCGGTGTACTCTGTGGACTATTGTGGTAACACATATTGTACATTTTATATCAGTGTACTCTGTGGACTATTGTGGTAACACATAGGGGTATATTTACTAAGATTCGTAATTTCCGAAAATAGGTCAAAGTTCAATCACGAATGACATCGACAGTGTAAAACTGCAACTTTTTGAATTGATTACGATGGATTTACTAAGCTGTCGTATTCGTATTTTTCTTTGCTTCCGATGTCGATGTAATTCGTTTTTTTTTTCCTATTTTTACGGCAGTGATTAGCAAAACACTGCCGTTTTTTTTTACAATCAATCTCGGCCGGATCTGTGTGATCCGTGCTGGGGTTCTTATTTTTTTTTTATTTAATTAAACAATGTAAAATCACAAAAAAAAATGCGTGGGGTCCCCCCTCCTAAGCATAACCAGCCTCGGGCTCTTTGAGCCGATCCTGGTTGCAGAAATATGGGGAAAAAAATGACAGGGGTTCCCCCATATTTAAGCAACCAGCATCGGGCTCTGCGCCTGGTCCTGGTCCCAAAAATACGGGGGACAAAAAGAGTAGGGGTCCCCCGTATTTTTAAAACCAGCACCGGGCTCCACTAGCTGGACAGATAATGCCACAGCCGGGGGTCACTTTTATACAGCGCCCTGCGGCCGTGGCATCAAAAATCCAACTAGTCACCCCTGGCCGGGGTACCCTGGGGGAGTGGGGACCCCTTCAATCAAGGGGTCCCCCCCCCCCAGCCACCCAAGGGCCAGGGGTGAAGCCCGAGGCTGTCCCCCCCCATCCAATGGGCTGCGGATGGGAGGGCTGATAGCCTTTGTTGTAAAATAAAAGATATTGTTTTTAGTAGCAGTACTACAAGTCCCAGCAAGCCTCCCCCGCATGCTGGTACTTGGAGAACCACAAGTACCAGCATGCGGCAGAAAAACGGGCCCGCTGGTACCTGTAGTACTACCACTAAAAAAATACCCAAAAAAAGACAAGACACACACAACGTGAAAGTATAATTTTATTACATACATACACACATACATACATACTTACCTTATGTTCTCACGCAGGTCGGTCCTCTTCTCCAGTAGAATCCAAGGGTACCTGTTGAAGAAATTCTACTCACCAGATCCATGGGTCCAGGCTCCTCGGCAAATCCAGGGTTAATCCACGTACTTGAATAAATAAAAAAAAACGGTGTCCCGACCACGAACTGAAAGGGGACCCATGTTTGCACATGGGTCACCTTCCCACGAATGCCAGAAACCCACTTTGACTTCTGTCTAAGTGGGTTTCTTCAGCCAATCAGGGAGTGCCACGTTGTAGCACTCTCCTGATCAGCTGTGTGCTCCTGTCCTCACTGACAGGCAGCACACGGCAGTGTTACAATGTAGCGCCTATGCGCTACATTGTAACCAATGATGGGAACTTTCTGCTCAGCGGTGACGTCACTTTAGGTCAACCGCAGGGCAGAAAGTTCCCATCATTGGTTACAATGTAGCGCATAGGCGCTACATTGTAACACTGCCGTGTGCTGCCTGTCAGTGAGGACAGGAGCACACAGCTGATCAGGAGAGTGCTACAACGTGGCACTCCCTGATTGGCTGAAGAAACCCACTTAGACAGAAGTCAAAGTGGGTTTCTGGCATTCGTGGGAAGGTGACCCATGTGCAAACATGGGTCCCCTTTCAGTTCGTGGTCGGGACACCGTTTTTTTTTATTTATTCAAGTACGTGGATTAACCCTGGATTTGCCGAGGAGCCTGGACCCATGGATCTGGTGAGTAGAATTTCTTCAACAGGTACCCTTGGATTCTACTGGAGAAGAGGACCGACCTGCGTGAGAACATAAGGTAAGTATGTATGTATGTGTGTATGTATGTAATAAAATTATACTTTCACGGTGTGTGTGTCTTGTGTTTTTCTGGGTATTTTTTTAGTGGTAGTACTACAGGTACCAGCGGGCCCGTTTTTCCGCCGCATGCTGGTACTTGTGGTTCTCCAAGTACCAGCATGCGGGGGAGGCTTGCTGGGACTTGTAGTACTGCTACTAAAAACAATATCTTTTCATTATCACAAATGGCTATCAGCCTCCCCATCCGCAGCCCATTGGATGGGGGGGGACAGCCTCGGGCTTCACCCCTGGCCCTTGGGTGGCTGGGGGGGGGGGACCCCTTGATTGAAGGGGTTCCCACTCCCCCAGGGTACCCCGGCCAGGGGTGACTAGTTGGATTTTTGATGCCACGGCCGCAGGGCGCTGTATAAAAGTGACCCCCGGCTGTGGCATTATCTGTCCAGCTAGTGGAGCCCGATGCTGGTTGCTTAAATATGGGGGAACCCCTGTCATTTTTTTCCCCATATTTCTGCAACCAGGATCGGCTCAAAGAGCCCGAGGCTGGTTATGCTTAGGAGGGGGGACCCCACGCAATTTTTTTGGCAAAAATAAGCACTTTCCCACCCCTTCCCACTGATATACATGCACGGATCTCATGGATCCCTGCATGCATCTCAAATCACGGAAAAAAAAAGCAGGTCTGTTTTTTTTTAGGACTTTTTTACGAGTTGTAATTTTTCACGGCAGTGTTTTGTGTTTTTTTGCTTTGCACTTCTTAGTAAATGACCGAGATTCATATCTAAACAGGCGTAATTTGACCGATGGTGTATTCATTCGTAATTTTTTACCTGAACTAGCAAAAAATTACGAATGCCCTCATCACTGCCGTGATTAGTGTTTAGTAAATGACCGAGATTAACCGAGATGACACTTTGAAGAAAAAACGGCATCTCGGTCAAAATCGGGAGCTTAGTAAATATACCCCATATTGTACATCTTATATCAGTGTACTCTGTGGACTATTGTGGTAACACATATTGTACATCTTATATCGGTGTACTCTGTGGACTATTATGGTAACACATATTGTACATCTTATATCGGTGTACTCTGTGGACTATTATGGTAACACATATTGTACATCTTATATCGGTTTACTCTGTGGACTATTGTGGTAACACATATTGTACATCTTATATCGGTGTACTCTGTGGACTATTATGGTAACACATATTGTACATCTTATATCGGTGTACTCTGTGGACTATTATGGTAACACATATTGTACATCTTATATCGGTTTACTCTGTGGACTATTATGGTAACACATATTGTACATCTTATATCGGTGTACTCTGTGGACTATTATGGTAACACATATTGTACATCTTATATCAGTGTACTCTGTGGACTATTATGGTAACACATATTGTACATCTTATATCGGTGTACTCTTTGGACTATTGTGGTAACACATATTGTACATCTTATATCAGTGTACTCTGTGGACTGTTATGGTAACACATATTGTACATCTTATATCGGTGTACTCTGTGGACTATTGTGGTAACACATATTGTACATCTTATATCAGTGTACTTTGTGGACTATTGTGTTAACACATATTGTACATCTTATATCGGTGTAGTCTGTGGACTATTGTGGTAACACTTATTGTACATCTTATATCGGTGTACTCTGTGGACTATTATGGTAACACATATTGTACATCTTATATCGGTGTACTCTGTGGACTATTATGGTAACACATATTGTACATCTTATATCGGTTTACTCTGTGGACTATTATGGTAACACATATTGTACATCTTATATCGGTGTACTCTTTGGACTATTGTGGTAACACATATTGTACATCTTATATCAGTGTACTCTGTGGACTGTTATGGTAACACATATTGTACATCTTATATCGGTGTACTCTGTGGACTATTGTGGTAACACATATTGTACATCTTATATCAGTGTACTTTGTGGACTATTGTGTTAACACATATTGTACATCTTATATCGGTGTACTCTGTGGACTATTGTGGTAACACTTATTGTACATCTTATATCGGTGTACTCTGTGGACTATTGTGGTAACACATATTGTACATTTTATATCAGTGTACTCTGTGGACTATTGTGGTAACACATATTGTACATCTTATATCAGTGTACTCTGTGGACTATTGTGGTAACACATCTTATATCAGTGTACTCTGTGGACTATTGTGGTAACACATATTGTACATCTTATATCGGTGTACTCTGTGGACTATTATGGTAACACATATTGTACATCTTATATCGGTGTACTCTGTGGACTATTATGGTAACACATATTGTACATCTTATATCGGTTTACTCTGTGGACTATTATGGTAACACATATTGTACATCTTATATCGGTGTACTCTGTGGACTATTATGGTAACACATATTGTACATCTTATATCAGTGTACTCTGTGGACTATTGTGGTAACACATATTGTACATCTTATATCGGTGTACTCTGTGGACTATTGTGGTAACACATATTGTACATCTTATATCAGTGTACTCTTTGGACTATTGTGGTAACACATATTGTACATCTTATATCGGTGTACTCTGTCTCTGTGGACTATTATGTTAACACATATTGTACATCTTATATCAGTGTACTCTGTGGACTATTATGGTAACACATATTGTACATCTTATATCAGTTTACTCTGTGGACTATTATGGTAACACATATTGTACATCTTATATCGGTGTACTCTGTGGACTATTATGGTAACACATATTGTACATCTTATATCGGTTTACTCTGTGGACTATTATGGTAACACATATTGTACATCTTATATCGGTGTACTCTGTGGACTATTATGGTAACACATATTGTACATCTTATATCAGTGTACTCTGTGGACTATTGTGGTAACACATATTGTACATCTTATATCGGTGTACTCTGTGGACTATTGTGGTAACACATATTGTACATCTTATATCAGTGTACTCTTTGGACTATTGTGGTAACACATATTGTACATCTTATATCGGTGTACTCTGTCTCTGTGGACTATTATGTTAACACATATTGTACATCTTATATCAGTGTACTCTGTGGACTATTATGGTAACACATATTGTACATCTTATATCAGTTTACTCTGTGGACTATTATGGTAACACATATTGTACATCTTATATCAGTGTACTCTGTGGACTATTATGGTAACACATATTGTACATCTTATATCGGTGTACTCTGTGGACTATTGTGGTAACACATATTGTACATCTTATATCAGTGTACTCTTTGGACTAATGTGGTAACACATATTGTACATCTTATATCGGTGTACTCTGTGGACTATTGTGGTAACACTTATTGTACATCTTATATCAGTGTACTCTGTGGACTATTGTGGTAACACATATTGTACATCTTATATCGGTGTACTCTGTATATTGTGGTAACACATAGTGTACATTTTATATCAGTGTACTCATGAAAGATCAGTTAATTGTAATAATTTCTTTTTTTTATAGAACATAACATGGGAAAATATTATATTTTTTTTAATGTTTATTTAAATACAAATTTAAGGCACGTTCTACAGTTCCAGTGAATTACTACTAATTCTGAGGAGACGTCTAGAATCTCATAATGCTCATTACAATTTTTTAATTTGTTTAATTATTTTCCTCCCCTCTTTTTTTCAGCAGGCGCAGGCCAACATGGACTGGCACTTCTCACAGGCGCAAAGGCCTGGGACAAGCGGGTTAGTACATTTCGTAAACATTTTCTATGAAATTCTGTTGCATTATTATTATTATTATTATTATTATTATATTTTATTTATAAGGCATCACAAGCGTTCCATACGGCTGAACAAGCCAAATAAAAGAGGGAGATTTATGAAGACATCTAAAGATTGAAGAAGTGGGCATGGAAACCAAGTGAAGCGGACATTGCACCAATCAGCTTTGATGTAGCTTTTATCAAGTACTTTCTATAAAATGATATGTTAAAGCTGATTGGTTACTATGGACAACTTCTCCACTTCTTTACTCTTTAGAAGCCTTGATACATCTCCCCCTACGTTGCATAAGAACAGCTAACAATTTCACATAAATAGATAATTACATCGTGCAATTAGCATAATCACATAGAGAAGACAAAGTAGACAGTGCTGGCAGCGTGATACAGAGGTGGACGCAGAAGCAGCTGCATCTATTGACTGTCACCTGCCTGTGACTTTATGCAAGTGCTGCTACAAATGGGCAGTAGCAGAACAATTGCCCCACTGTGCCTGTTGTGGCGGGCACCACTGAGTCCGTGGCATAGGTGTACATTACTGATAGACACGTCAGTGGCAAACGCAGGATTTGTAGAGGGGGGTTTCCAAATGCAATCCACAATCTCTTACTCTGCAGAACATGGAATACAGGTTAATATTTAACACTACATCTGGTCTATAGTACAGGCTGTAGCAAACATATTTAAATAACATAAATAAGATAAGTGGTCAGGAAACAATTAAACATACAATAATAAATACACAAACATAATAGAACCAGCACTGCACTTTCTAAGCACACATTCTCCCACCACATGTTAAGGCTCCTGTCTCTTCTTTCTGGTAGCTACTTTCTGGTCCAGTGCACTGATTGAGGACTCAGAACCACACAGAGCAAACTTGTTAGAAGAAGCTGCTACCTCTGGGCATGTGCAGCAGCTCTGCTCTGTCCCTTAAACTGCAAGATGTGGCAGCAGCTCCAGTAATCGTATTATATACCATTGCTATTGTTGTCATAATTTGAGCCACTTGCCATGAGGAGAGGTTTCCAGGCAACCGGAAACCCCCCTGCGTTTGCCTATGCACGTGACTGTGTAGGAGATGAAAAGTTTCTGCATCATGAAATAATAACATCCTCATTTTCTATTTGTTTCCCGCTGAATGTCTGATTTCTTAGCGCTCAACCTGCAGAGGAAGCCGGGGTCTGGCCAAACAACCCTGTGGAAACAGAAAGGCTTCAGGCCATGATCCTGGCGTCAGCAACTGGTTAGTTTCTAAAACTATTGTGCATGCTGTGTAATATTCACAACTTCTTCATAAATGTGACACACAGTCAGGGGTGAAAGTACAGCGGTACGGTCCGGCGTACCGTTAAGAGATTGGCAGCCGGTATGCCGAACCGCCCATCCCACAGCTGCTGTGAGCACTTTGTATTAAGTAGGCGACGCATCCGTTTAGTGAAACGGAGGCCATTGCTGCCCCCTTCACGCCCCCAAACGGCTGCAGACTGCCAATCACTGACGTCTGCAGCTGTACTACTTTTTTGAAACAAAACAGAAAAGAAATAAGCACGCTCTTGATTGTACCCATATTGTACATGGTACCAGCTACGTGGCAGTATTAATGCCATATATGTATACAAAACAGAAAGACTTTTGTATATGAGCTAAGAGTAATATTCTGCCAATCTGTGTGTATGTGACAAATAAAACAGAGAGGCTTTTGTCATATTTTGGCCAAAGCTTTTAAGCATGCAGCCCATCAAGGGACCCCAATTGTCTGCAAGTTGAATGTCAATGGGGGTCATTCCGAGTTGATCGCTCGCTAGCAGTTTTTTGCAGCCGTGTAAACGCTATGCCGCCGCCCACTGGGGAGTGTATTTTAGCTTAGCAGAAGTGCGAACGCATGTGCAGCCGAGCTCTGCAAAAACAGTTTGTGCAGTTTCATAGTAGCTCTGAACCTACTCAGCGCTTGCGAACACTTCAGCCTATTCGTGACCGGATTTGACGTCATATACCCGCCCAGCCACGCCTGCGTTTTTTCAGACACGTCTGCGTTTTTGCAAACACTCCCTGAAAACGGTCAGTTGACACCCAGAAACGCCCCCTTCCTGTCAATCTTCTTGCGGCTGTCAGTGCGAAGGAAAACTTCGCTAGAACCTGTGCACAACCACAAAGAGCTTTGTACCCATACGTCGCGCGTGGGCATTGCGGGGCATACGCATGCGCATGAATGCCATTTTTTCACCTGATCGTTGCGCTGTGAAAATCGGCAGCGAGCGATCAACTCGGAATGACCCCCTATAGCCGGAATGTTGCCAGCCAGAATGTCAACACCCAATTTCTGGGTTAAGGTTAGATTACATTTAGGCTGCAGTTAAAGTTAGGCTATAATTAATGTAAGGCTTATGGTTAGATTTACATTTAAAATCCTATTGTCAACATTCTAACTGTTGAAATCCACAATTTTGACATTCTGGCCATGTCATTGTGTCATTGTGACATTGTGAATATATCAAACCCTATACTTGTACCCAAAACATAAAGAAGTATAGTAACATACAATACAGAGAGAATCCTAGAGACTTCTATACAATACAGCGGCATCCCAGTGACCAATACACTATCAAGAGAGCATTCTAGTGACATCCATACTGTACAGAGAGCATCTTGGTGAATGCCATAAAATATTGTATACTTCCCAGTGAGCACCATAGAATAGTGAGAGCACTTCAGTGACCACAATACAATACAGAGCACCCCAGTGAATCCCATACAATACATAGAGCATGTTATTGATTGCCTCACTTAAAGAGAGCATCCCAGTGCCGGTCAACTATGCTTTGTCCTTTTTCCTTCCAAACTGACCTATTTTTGGGACTGATCTATTAATAAATAAATATTAATAATGGGCGCCTCCATCTAAGGTCCATAAAAGACAAACATTAAATCCAAAATACTGTCAAAATCAAATGCATGGTGAGACATTACCGTATCTCTCGACTTCAACATAAGAGCTCCACATGTTACTCTGTGATAAGAAGCGGGATGTCTTTTTCAAACCCACACTGCCTGGGCTACCTCATTTAGGCCGATCCCCAGTAAATCCTGACAGCCTAGGCAGCCCCAAATAATACCCCTTTTCCACCTTAGAAGCACGGGTCGCAGCCGGGAGTCTGACACTGGAGCTACCTGGCTGCGGCCCGTGCTCAGCCCCCTTTCCCACTACACTCACCAACCCGGCGATTGGTGACGCTGCTGGTGACGCGCGTCGCCCTTCCATACACAGTGAATGGGAGTCGTGTCGATGCTTCCGTTTACACTGCACAGCTTACCGGGTTGAACTCGTGTTGAACCCGGTAAGCTACCCGGGTAGGATTCCCGGATCACTTGATCCGGGATTTTGCAGAGGGACCCTTTTCCACTAGCAAAAAACACGGGTAAATGCGCATCCCCATGCATTTACCTGTGTTTTTTTAGATAGTGGAAAAGGGGTATAAATGATAGCTAGAATCTGATTGGCTGTTCTCTATGTATGGTTTGATACATCCCCCGCCCCCTTTCTCCCGCATTTGTGTGCCGTTTTAAATGTACCTTTTTCCCTTTCGTGTTACAGAAGCTGCTGAAAATTCCAACATTGGATGCGGAACGGGGACTATGGGTCTAGGGGCCTGTTACGGGCCTCAATTTACTCTGCAGCATGTTCCTGACTACAGACAGAACGTGTATATTCCAGGGACTGCTACTCTTAACGCTGCTGTGAAACAGGAAGGGAAGGTTCCTGCGCCTTCAGGAGGGAACAAGAAGAAAGCATCCAAAAAGGAGAAAAAATAAAATTTTGCACCGACATAGTGCAACCCTCTAAGCACTTATCCCCAGCCAAATCATGACGAATGTTACAGAGAAAGGCAAAATAATGAAGGCGATTGTTCTAATGAAGGCGATTGGAAACAAAGTGAATTTTCCTGGTAGAAATTGGCGTGAAAACATATATAAGATTATTATTCTGTTTTCATACATGCAGTGATACAATGCTACTTTATGCTTTTTTTCTGGTCTACTGTATAAAACAAAAATATTCCCCTTCTTAAAATAGTAGTATTAAAAATACATAATTAATTAATTAAAATATACAGGTCAACCTATAATTAAAAAAAAAAAAAAAAAAGTCAGTTGACTCTAACCTTTGAACTATAGATAGAAGTAGCGAAGAAGTTACTGGAAAGCACATTTTCCTTCTTTTAATTATAATTACAGTCCTTATTTTTCTTGAAAGACCCCCTACCCCAATATGTTTCAAAAGTTCCCAGGGACCTGTGAAATTAAATCACAACTCAAGTCAATGGCTATAACTGTTACTAAAGGGTCATACTGAAGTGTATTGGACAAAATAACCAGATTCAGGTTTGTGCATTAAATGGTTCATACATTTCTAGGAAGAATAGGCAGGCAAGTCGTAAAACCACAAATGTTCTGTATACGGACCTGGCGTCTAAAGTGCACCTATTCTGAAGGCCAATCTGGTTAATTACACAGAATAATGGTCAGTTTTGGAATCCTAATTGAAACAGAAAGGAATGCTTTCAAAAAAACAAACTCTTAGATAAAAAAAAAAAAGAAGATTACGTAAAACAAGATGAGACAATAAGACACATGTATGGGGAAGGCTACATGGAAATTGGCAACGTTGATTTTTAAAGATGTTTTTAGCGTCTGGTTGGCGCCTGCAGCCAGGACAGTGCCCGATTTTTCTATATATGTGAGACATAATCAGCATAAAAAAAAAAAATAACAGGATTGCAAAGCGAAAAGAGAAAAAATCATTTGTTCACTCAAATGTAACGAATGTATGTTGTGATTGTAATAATATATAAGCGATTGTGTAGCAAATAATCTAGTACTATTCATTGTGATATGTTGATTTTTATTCTGGTAGGGGAAAAAAAAAAAGTTAAGGTTAACACTTAACGTAATATGTACCCTGTCAGCAGCAACAGTGGCAGGCATTGGGGGGGAAGGCTGATCAGCATTCATCAGAATACAGCCCTTAATGCGCTAGGAATCCGTGTCACCAGTGAGGCACAATGTATCTCATTGGTTCTTAGAAAGTCACTGATTGGTGCACATGAATTGTTCAAGTCTACTGTATATACTGTAGGTGACAGGTCCAAGTTAAAGGAAAACTATCATCAAATTTTATTTAATAACCTTATTTCATTCAGAAAAATGCAGTTATCATGTAATATTTAGGGATGTTTATTATTTGTTTTCTTTTTTTTTCTTTCCTTCTTTCTTTCTTTCTTTTTTTTTTTTTCTATCTTTTTTTCCTTCTTTCTAGTTTTCTTTCCTTACTTCCTTCTTTCTTTCCTTTTCTTTCTTTCTTTCTTTCTTTCTTTTTGTCCCTTCTTTCTTTTGTTCTTTTTTTTCGTTCTCTGTTACAGCTTCCAGGTTTCACTGTCTTGTAGCAATCAGATGTATGTTTGCTAAGCAAAAGTTTTTCATAGCCACCAATTCTTGGCAATTCTAGATATAAATTTGAAATAATGTTAAAAGCAAAGTTCTGCAGAACCGATGACAATCAGTGGCTTTGAAAAGCTGCTGATTAGTAAGTATACCCCTTACTTTCTGATCAAATATATTGTAGCGTAATAACAAGGGCATTCTATCTTTATCAAATAAACTGCAATTTAAAAATTGGTATTTATTTTGCACAATACAGCATAAAGTACAATTAGATGATAGTTTTCATTTAAGATTTGGGGAGATTTTATTCCAAGACACAACTCTAGAGGGGCAGTAATTCTAGCTGCAGCGATTGATGGAGGTTGATCATGCTTTTACATAACTGTACAGAAAAGTGCATGCTGACAATCCATAAAGTATCCACAGGTGCATTGGAATAAGATCCATCATTTGCATGCCTTAGTAAAGCATGGGGTTCACTTAATTTGTTTGCATAGTCAAAATTAAAGAGGACATAACTGGGCAAAAGGAATGAAAGTCTACCTATAGCCTAGACACAATGGAGGTAGCCATTCTGTGGGATCTACATCAGATCACTAGGAACTAGACATAATTGAGGCTCAGTCTTGTCCCAACTTTCAGACGGGGGTGGACTGGGAGCAAGAATTGGCCCTGGCATTTTTTGTGTACACATGTACATGAAAAATAAGGCATGGACACGCATCACAGGATCATGAGTCATGGGATGTAGCCTCCTCGTTGCCCTCCCCCGTCTCATCATGCTGACCAAGCAGAGCTCCAGGAGGTGGAACTGCTCAGCCAGGCCTTCAGGGGTTTGCCAGAAGTGCCAGATGGCCAGTCCATCCTGATAAGTCATAAACTGCTTTGTCACACAATGGCTGCCTCCACTGTGTACCGTTTGTAGGTGATGGGTGTTAAAGAACTATGGGGCAGATGTATTAAGCCTGAAGACAGCATAAGGAAGTGATAAACCAGTGAAAAGTACAATGTGATAAACACACCAGCCAATCAGCTCCTAACTGTTAATTTAGATATTGGAGCTGATTGGCTGGTGCTTTTATCACCTTCCACTTATCACTGGTTTATCACTTCCTTATGCCTTCTCCAGGTTAATACATCTGCCCCTATGACTGCTGTTTCACTTACTGTGGTGTAAACGTGTGCTGAACATTTTGGTAGCAGATTATTTTACAGCTTGAAAGACTTGGATTCACCAGCTCATTTGGTGAGGGTTTTTGTTAAATAGCTATTTGTGCTTTCCCCCCTAATGTTTATTTTATATAGTTCTATAGCTTTGTTCTGTGTTGTCTTAAATTTTTGCAATCAGTTCAATGCAATCGCTATCTCAACATAGTACGTTTACTGAGCAAAGGCTCTAATGTTATGTTTTTGGGTTTTAGACACCCCACCTAAAGAAAGATAAATGTATAAAGCCTGCATTATAACTTCCGGTTGTGGGGATTATATAAAATATAAAGAATAAGATGAATAGAATGGAACGGTTAATCCAGAGTTTCTCAATAGTCCAGGAAACGGTTTCCAGAGACAAATGATGGATACCTGGGACTGCATCTGGAAAACAGGGACAGCTGGCAGCGGGTGGTCTTCTGTATGCCGGCGGTCGGGCTCCCGGCGCTCAGTATACCGGCGCCGGGAGCCCGACAGCCGGCATACCGACACTTATTTTCCCTCGTGGGGGTCCACGACCTCCATAGAGGGAGAATAAAATAGTGTGGCGCGCGTAGCGCGCCACCGTGCCCGTAGCGTAGCGAGCGCAGCGAGCCCGCAAGGGGCTCATTTGCGCTCGCCACGCTGTCGGTAAGCCGGAGGTCGGGCTCCCGGCGCCGGGATGCTGGTCGCCGGGAGCCCGACCGCCGGCCAGCCGTAGTGAACCCCTGGCAGCTAAGCACTTTAGGATTGTAGCAAACAAGAGGCCATATGAAGTGAGATGGAAAGGGAAGAACCTGGTTAGGATGACGGCACTTTGCATTTTATGAAGCGTGGCATAAATAAAACAATGTATCCCAACTTATGTTATAAGAATATCAGAAGCACTGATAAATTCCACGACCATATAACAGGGATGCAGACCAAGTGCTTTCATGATTGATGACTACTTATATCTTTAGGATTTTCTTTCACTATTGGACATGTTATTCCTTCTAATATGCTGGTAAATAAATAATATGCTGGTAGATAAATGTTGAAGTCATGACATCAGATCTCATCTTTTATACAGCTAAAATTTACAACACATGATACATTAACATCACTTGTGTATTACGTATCATGTAACACTTCGATAAAGTGCCTGATTGAGGTTTGTAAGCGAAGCAAAAAAGCACACTAATGGACAAAACCAAGATGCACTGCAGGTGGGGCAGATGTAACGTGCAGAGAGAATTAGATTTGGGTGCAGGGGCAAACACAGGATTTCTAGAGGGGGGCTTTCAAATGCAATCCACAATCTCCCACTCTGCAAAAAATTGGAGCAAGTGTGGGAGTCTGGGGGAGCGGTAGAAGAACCTAGTAACACTGGACATTAATGTAAACATTGGTCTTTTATACACTAGACAGTGAATGGAATACTGTATTTATATTTAACACTATAGATGGTATATAGTATAGGCTGTATCAAACATATTTAATTAATACAAAAATAAAATAAGTGGTCAGGAAAAGGTTAAACAGCTCCTAAAAAAAATGAAAACACAAACATAATAGAGCCAGAAGAGACAGAACTTCAATTTCTAAGAACACATTCTCCCACCTCAGGGTAAGGCTCCTGTCTCTTCTTCCTGACAGCTACTCTCTGGTCCAGGGCACTGATTGAGGGCTCAGATCTACACACACAGCAAACTTGGTAGGGTAAGACACTACCACAGGACATGTGCCGCAGATCTGTATTCATATTATACACTACTGCTAGCGTAATAATTTGAGCGGCTGGCCAAGAGGATGCCAAGAGGATGGGGTTTCCGGGCAATCAGAAACCCTCCCTGCTTTTGCCTATGGGGGGGGGTTATATTTTTTTTCTGTGCAGGGTAAATACTAGCTGCTTTTGCATGTAGCCCACAAATGTTAGAACGCTTTATTTTTACACTGCAATAGGGATTTCAGTGTGTACACACCCCACCCAAATCTATCTCTCTGCACATGTTACATCTGCCCCACCTGCAGTGCAGCATGGTTTTGCCCAGTTGTTTGCTTTTTTGCTTTGCTTACAAACCTGAATCAGGCCCAAAGTCCCGTGTTCGGGCTGCCGGCAAACAGTAAGGGAAATTAGAAGGGTCCCCTTGTAAAAAGACTCAATATTGATGTCATCATTTATATGACTGTGTTTCTGGATACCGTGTTTCCCCGATAATAAGACACTGTCTTATTATTTTTTTTCCAACAAAAAACACCATAGGGCTTATTTTTGGGGTAGGGCTTATTTTAATTAACATTGACAGCAAATTTAAAAAAACAGGTGCCACCATGCCCCCAGTCCTGCTTTTACAGCCCCCAGTCCTCCTTTTACAGCCACCATTCCCCCAGTCCTGCTTTTACAGCCCCCCTTTTACAACCACCATGCCCCCAGTCCTGCTTTCACAGCCCCCAGTCCTCCTTTTACAGCCACCATGCCCCCAGTCCTGCTCCTCACCTACAGCACTTTCCAGTTCCAGTTCTTCTTCTTGCTTTCTGCCAGCGCCACTGCTACTCCGCTCCCGCCATGTACAGAAGCCGCATGATGTGCGCGGTGACATCATGCGCAGGGCGCAATGCATCCCTGGGACTTGGAGATGGAGTCTTCAGTACTGTACAGCATCCCTCAAGCAGGGCGGCGGTGAAGGGGGTTAGCGGGGGTGGAGCTGGGGGCATTGAATTTAGTGCACGGACTCGGGTAATAAGAATTTTGATAGGGCTTATTTTCGGGGTAGGGCTTATTTTGGACCAGTTTCCAAAAGCAAGGGTAGGGCTTATTTTCGGGGTAGGGCTTATTATCGGGGAAACACGGTAGGAATTTAGTTTCATGAGACCTTGTCTGTGTTTCTTTTTATATGTCTATATGTCAATATGTCTAGTTTGCAAAGAACCTAACATCCTCTACGTTCCATATGTGCCAGACTGCTGAGCTCAGGGCTGTATACAACCCAGCCTTTATTTGATTGGTGTTACATTAGGACTAGTGCACCTATGGGCATGTTACTGTGCGGCAGACTGAAACGGCCCTGACAAATGGGAAATGATAATAATACTTTACATTTATCGCAAGGCATGTTAAGAACAGTTCAACCTTCTTAATGATCTACTAATCATCTTTCCATCATCTTTAATGCTTGTCTTGTGACGCTTACACCATCGTTTAGTAGTGATTTAGGGCCTGATTCTGAGTCGGGCTCATTGCCGAAATTCAAGCAGATTGTCAATGTATCTAAAGATGCATCAAGTCGCATTCCATGGTCTAAAGACACACCAAGTGGGTTACATGGTCTACAGACGCACCAAGTGGGTTACATGGTCTAAAGACGCACCAAGTGGGTTACATGGTCTACAGACGCACCAAGTGGGTTACATGGTCTAAAGACGCTCCAAGTGGGTTACATGGTCTAAAGACGCACCAAGTGGGTTACATGGTCTAAAGACGCTCCAAGTGGGTTACATGGTCTAAAGACGCACCAAGTGGGTTACATGGTCTAAAGACGCTCCAAGTGGGTTACATGGTCTAAAGACGCTCCAAGTGGGTTACATGGTCTAAAGACGCTCCAAGTGGGTTACATGGTCTAAAGACGCTCCAAGTGGGTTACATGGTCTAAAGACGCTCCAAGTGGGTTACATGGTCTAAAGAAGCGCCAAGTGGGTTACATGGTCTATAGAAGCACCAAGTGGGTTTACATCAACTAAAAACGCACCAAGTGTGTAACATGGTCTAAAGACGTACCAAGTGTGTAACATGGTCTAAAGACGTACCAAGTGGGTTACATGGTCTAAAGACGCACCAAGTGGGTTACATGGTCTATAGACGCTCCAAGTGGGTTACATGGTCTAAAGACGCTCCAAGTGGGTCACATGGTCTAAAGACGCTCCAAGTGGGTTACATAGTCTAAAGACGCTCCAAGTGGGTTACATGGTCTAAAGACGCACCAAGTGGGTTACATGGTCTAAAGATGCACCAAGTGGGTTACATGGTCTAAAGACGCACCAAGTGGGTTATATGGTCTAAAGACGTACCAAGTGGGTTACATGGTCTAAAGACACACCAAGTGGGTTACATAGAAACATAGAAACATAGAATTTGTCGGCAGATAAGAACCACTTGGCCCATCTAGTCTGCCCCTTATTTTTTTTTTATTTTTTTATATTATTTTTTAACACTAACCTTATTTGATCCTTATTTCTTTGTAAGGATATCCTTATGTCTATCCCATGCATGTTTAAATTGCTCTACTGTCTTAGCCTCTGCCACCTCTGATGGGAGGCTATTCCACTTGTCCACTACCCTTTCTGTGAAATAATTTTTCCGCAAATTTCCCCTGAACCTCCCCCCCTCCAGTCTCAGTGCATGTCCTTGTGTCCTATTGCTTCTCTTCATTTGGAGAATGTTTCCCTCCTGGACTTTGTTAAAACCCTTGATATATTTGAAAGTTTCTATCATGTCCCCCCTTTCCCTTCTCTGCTCCAAACTATACATATTGAGATTTCATTAGTCTTTCTGGGTATGTTTTGTGATGTAGGCCATGCACCATTTTAGTTGCCCTCCTTTGTACAGTTTCTAATGTATTAATATCCTTTTGAAGATATGGCCTCCAGAGCTGAATACAGTATTCTAGATGAGGCCGTACCAATGACCTATACAGTGGCATTATTACTTCTTTCTTTCTGCTGCTGATTCCCCTCCCAATGCAGCCAAGCATCTGACTAGCCTTCCTCATTGCCTTGTTACATTGCTTACCTGCTTTTAAGTCATCTGAAATAGTGACTCCTAGATCCCTTTCCTCCTCAGTAGTTTCCAGTATAGTGCCATTAATACTGTATTTAGCTTTAGGATTTTTGAGACCCAAGTGCATGATTTTGCATTTTTTGGCATTAAACTGTAATTGCCAGACTCTTGACCATTCCTCTAGTCTACCTAGATCCTCAATCATTTGTTTTACCCCACCTGGTGTGTCTACCCTGTTGCATACCTTTGTGTCATCTGCAAAAAGGCATACTTTCCCTTTAATGCCATTTGCAATGTCACCAATAAAGATATTAAAAAGCACTGGTCCAAGTACAGATCCCTGGGGTACTCCACTGGTAACATTTCCCTCCTGTGAATGCACTCCATTTACCACAACTCTCTGTTTTCTATCCTTCAACCAAGATCTTATCCATTCAATAATCCTAATATCCAATCCCAAACTTTCAAGTTTATTTAGCAATCTGCGATGTGGAACTGTGTCAAAAGCCTTACTAAAGTCTAGATAAGCTATATCCATGGCTCCACCTTTATCCATCACTTTAGTCACACAATCAAAAAAGTCAATAAGATTTGTTTGACATGATCTCCCCCCAGTGAATCCATGCTGTTTGGGATCCAGTAAATTGCCGGATTTGAGATAATCTACAACTCTTTCTTTTAAGAGTGTTTCCATCAATTTCCCTACTACTGATGTAAGACTCACTGGTCTGTAGTTGTTTGCCTCTTCCTTGCTTCCACTTTTGTGCAGTGGGACTACGTTTGCTCTTTTCCAGTCCCCTGGAATTTCTCCTGTAGCTAAAGACGCATCAAGTGGGTTACATGGTCTAAAGACGTACCAAGTGGGCAACATGGTCTAAAGACGCACCAAGTGGGTTACATGGTCTAAAGACGCACCAAGTGGGTTACATGGTCTAAAGACGTACCAAGTGGGTTACATGGTCTAAAGACGTACCAAGTGGGATTACATGGTCTAAAGACGCACCAAGTGGGTTACATGGTCTAAAAATGCACCAGGTGGCTTTACATCATCTAAAGACGCACAAAGCGGCTACCCAAGTCCTTGCACATTCAGATACATGGATGTACCCCAGCGAAGGGCTTTTAACAGCATTAGCATATAGTCACAGACAGGACTACGGCAAAAGACTCTAAATCGGTGGCAGCAACGTAAGACTTGGAATCAGCCCCTTACTCTGTATGCTAATAACCTGTAGATATCAGACATCCGACCTCCCCTTTAAATCCTCCTGTGTTGCTCGTGATGTACATGTCTATTATACCAATGCACCTGTATGTCCAGTGTATCATACAGTACATTCTACTCTTCATTATATTATATACTATGATCCGTTTAATCCATTGTCGTTGTATTACATGCAAGTTTTATACTCTAATATTTCTATTGCTTTTTTTTTCCCCACTGGGGAAAAATAAAATGTTTTCTTCAAAATGAGTCGTTTCTCTGTGTGACGCAAAACTTCCTGTAAAGTAAAATAAAATATTTTTCTTCATATATGTAGCACAGTCAATTTGACCAAAAGAGATGATAAGATACGGGCTGGCTCACCCAAACCGTGAGGCACGGGCTGTATATGAAACGGGATTCTGATATTTAAACAGCCAATAGAATCACACACAACAATAATGGGGATCCGGTCCGCATACTGGTGTTCGGGATGCCGGCATTCGGAATCCCAACACTGGTCAATAGACCGACGCCGGGACACCGGCATCGATCACAATGCCGTCTCCGGAATCCCGACTGTAGACATCCGAAACATAAGTATGCCAGGGAGGGTTAGGGTTAGGCTGAGGGAGGGAGGGTGGGGATTAGGTTTAGGCTGCAGGAAGGGGGGGAAGGTAAGTCTGCAGGGTGGGGAAGAGGTTAGTGTTAGGCTGTGGGTAGGGAGGGGTAGATTTAGGCACTAAAAAAGGGGGTTAGGCACTAAGTGGGGAAGGTTAGGGTTTGGCTGCGGATAGGGAGGTTTAGGTTTAGGCACCGGCTGGGAGGATTAGGGTTAAACTGTGGAGGGGAGGGAGAGGGTGGTTAGGGTCAGGCTCAAAGGATGGTTAGGGTGGTAGAGGGTGAAGGGTAAAACACTTACCAACAAGGTGTTGGGATTCTGCGCATTTGGATGCGGCTGTCAGGATTCTGATTCACCCATGTACCGGATCCTGATACCATCCCCAATAATGTACTGTAATAATTTGGCATTTGTCTTACCACTGAGTACCAACAGTGGCACAGAGAGGGGGTGGAAGGGGTACTGTTTACCTGGGCCGAGGATTGCTGGAGGGACCCAGGTCATTTGCTGAGGGGGAAATCCCGGAATACACCCAGCCACCCTCATGTCTTGCAACCACCCCCGACTAAAGAGTGGGATCGGCTCGCCTCCCAACGACAGCCTCCTGCATCCCCTCCGGGCTACCGGGCCCTTTCAGTTTTTGCACAGCCCCAGCAGCTCCCCGTTCACCTCTGTAGGGAACAACACCATGCCCGGGCACAGTATGGTGTATTTTACATTTTTCTAGGAGGGGATGTGGTCACGCCTACTGGATTTGGTCACTCACCTGCCTAGTCCCCTTGGTGGTAAGTGGTAAAAAAAAATTGGCCACTGTGTGGGGTGAGCAATCCTATCTTCCTCCCACCCTGGATACGGCATTAAGCATAAAACCTACCCTCCAAATGACTCTGACTATTCCTATGTTGCATATTCTTTACATTCTGCTGCTAAACTACATTACAGCATCACAAAATGTATTTTCTTTATTAATAATAATAATAATAATAATAATAATAATATTATTGAAAAAAAAATGGTGGCCCAAGTGTACTTGTTAATAATGTCTCTTGAAAAATTCCTAATGAGTATCTCTTTTCTGTTTTCATAACAGTATATAATTTTGACAATAGTATTGGTAGGTTGCACCACAAACCTGTATGCACCCCTATGTGGTGGGTCTACTTTGAGACACTCGAGTTAGTTCTCAAATTCAGCAGATCCGATAATGGCTCAGATCCAACCAAGCGATTATAGAATCATTGTGCACCATGCACACTGAGCGATTTTTAGCTAGTGTGTGATGTCTTCAACGGAACTGGTAGGTTGGAAACGAGTTTGTGCAAGCCATCATATCATCCGCCCAATAATTGTATAGTGTGTACCAGGCTTTACTGTAATGGGCCCTACTCACTTGGCGATGTGCCGCCGAGGTGCCCGACGGCCGATACGGCCGACGAGCGACCCGGCGGCGGGGGGGGAGTGAAGTTTCTTCACTCCCCCCGTCACCCGGCTGCATTGAAGTGCAGGCAAATATGGACGAGATCGTCCATATTGGCCTGCATGCACAGCCGACGGGACACCAGCGATGAACGAGCGCGGGGACGCGCATCGTTCATCGCTTAAGTCTCCACACTGAAAGATATGAACGAGTTCTCGTTCATTTATGAACGAGATCGTTCATATCTTTCAGAATATCGCCAAGTGTGTAGGGCCCATTAGATCACGATTTCAATCCACCAATGCTAACAGCCATGAGCTCCCTGGTTACAATGAATATATAAAAGCAGGCATTCTGTATCTCTGTACTTTACAGAGCTTAATGATTTACTTGTCCTATATTTCTAGGAACGCTTTCATTGTTGGAAGTAGGAAGTTGAAGTGCAATCACATACTAGTAAATTAAATGGATTTTGACAAATATTATGTTTTATGTGGTAGGAAATTTATAGGCAAATAACATTTTCTCTTACGTCCTAGAGCAGGCCTGGCCAACCTGTGGCTCTCCAGCTGTTGTGAAACTACACATCCCAGCATGCCTTGCCACAGTTTTAGCATTCCCTAATAGCAAAGACTGTGGCAAAACATGCTGGGACTTGTAGTTTCGCAACAGCTGGAGAGCCACAGGTTGGCCAGGCCTGTCCTAGAGGATGCTGGGGTTCCTTTTAGTACCATGGGGTATAGACGGGTCCACTAGGAGCCATGGGCACTTTAAGAGTTTAATAGTGTGGGCTGGCTCCTCCCTCTATGCCCCTCCCACCAGACTCAGTTTAGAAAATGTACCTGGAGGAGCCGGTCACAGCTAGGGGAGCTCCTAGGAGTTTTCTTAGTTTTATTGTTTTCTAGAGTATGTTATTTTACAGGGATGCTGCTGGCAACAGTGTCCCTGCTTCGTGAGACTTAGGGTGGGGGGGAGTAGGATCCAACTTAATAGAGAGTTAATGGTTCTCTACTCCGCTGACAGTACACTGAGCTCCTGAGGGTGCTGATCGCAAGCCCACGAGGCGACCGCTCACTCCCGCAGCACGTTCGCCACCTCCTAACAGAGCCAGAAGATTGAAGAGTGGTGAGTACAGCGCCGGCATCCCGGTTAGCGGGTCGTCGGGGGGTATGGCGGCACAAGGGCGGGAGCGCAGCTCTGACAGGCTGCGTCCAGGAAGGCTCAGCAACATACACTGTAGGCGCTGTTGAGGGGCGTCCTGAGCCAGCGCAAATAAACCCTACACTGGTCACACAGCTAACAGGGGCTAATCCCACTGTTAGCACTAATACCTCAGGCCAGTATAAATAACAAAGTGCGGGAAGCCGCGCGCCATGGCAGGGGGCGGGGCTTCTTCTCAGAGCGGATCCAGCAGCACACCAGCGCCATTTTCTGCTTGCACATCTCCACACAAGACACTGACAGGGAAGCGCTGTCCCTCCACATAACTCCAGCCCCTCTGCGGTACCAGGGAGTTATGGGGGGGTGGGGGGTGGGAGTGTAATATTATTACTAACTACCCGGTACAGGGTAGCTAATCAGTGCCGGACTGTTGTCATAATAACAGCCTGATAGGACGCGGTGTGGCTGGTTCCTCATACTCGGTGACTCTCTGAAGGTACTTTGGGGGTAACTGTGTCTGACATTTTCCTGTATGTGTGTAAGTGTGTATATGCCACATTACCATGTCTAAGGACTCTGTGTCCTGTGCTGCAGAGTGTGTATCTTCTCCTGAGGAGTCTAGTCCATGTACTCAAGACTGCAATATACTTTCTCAGCCTTCTGGATCCGAACCCCCATGGGTGGATTCTTTAAGGGGAATGATATCCCAAATTTCAACAAGGATGTCACATACTGAGAGTTTGTTGAAAAAATCTGTGGAGGATATGATGTATTCAGCCCTTACTGCTTTGTCTAAAAACCCAGCTACATACCCACAAAAATGTACACTTGCCCAGATAATGCAGCTGACACTGATACCGACTCTGATGCAGGGAATGGTGATGGGGATATGCAGGGGGGGGGGGGGTGCATCCCTTGCTAAAGGGGTGCAACTAATGATTGAAGCTATTAGGGATGTTTTGCATATTACTGAGAAGGTACCTGAGCAGGAAGAGGAAACTTATTATACCGTAAATAAGAAATCCTCGCTTACCTTCCCTGCTTCTAAGGAGTTAAACTCCTTGTTTGAAAAATCCTGGGAAAACCCAGAGAAAAAAAATCCAGATCCCTAAAAGAATTCTCATTGCTTTCCCTTTCCCTGTGGAGGACAGAAAGAAGTGTGAAAACCCACCTATAGTGGACGCTTCTGTATCTAGGTTATCAAAAAAGGTTGTTTTACCTGTCCCTGGCTCAACCTCCTTAAAAGAGCCATCTGACCGCAAGATGGAGACTACGCTTAAATCACTATACACTGCTACAGGTGTGGCTCTGAGACCCACTATTGCTTGTGCGTGGATTTCTAGAGCCATAGTAAAGTATTCAGGCACATTACTGGAGGACTTAGATACTATGGATAGGAGTGACATTGACTTGTTTTTACGTCACAACATACAGGATTCTGCAGGTTTCATGTTGGAGGCCATGAAGGACACTGGCCTGCTTAATGCATGGGCTACATCCATGGCAGTCTTGGCACGCAGAGGACTCTGGCTACGCCAATGGACTGCGGATGAAGAATCAAAGAAAAGTGTGGAGAACCTGCCCTTCACAGGTCAGGCCCTGTTTGGGGACGCACTGGATGCGTAGATATCCACGGCAACTGCGGGTAAGTCGACCTTTCTTTCCTTCGCAGCTGCACTAGCAAAAAAATCTTATCCTACGCCTACACTGCAGTCCTTTCGGACCGCAAAAGTTAAAAGGTCCAAAGGTCCCCCCCCATCTTCTTTAGAGGAGGTCGGGGAAAATCCAGAAAACCTGCACCAACAGTTTCCCAGGAACAGAAACCAGGTTCTGCTTCCTCAAAATCTTCAGCATGACGGTGGACCTCCCAGCCTGGAGATCGGGCAGGTAGGGGCGATACTAAAAAATTTCAGTCACGTCTGGGCGTCATCATGCCTAGACCCTGGGTAAAAGATATTGTTGCCCAGGGCTTCAGACTGGAATTTCAGGAACTCCCACCTCACAGATTCTTCAAATCAGGCTTACCAGCTTCGCTGACAGAAAGGGCTATCCTACAGGAAGCCATTCAAAAATTGGTGCAAACAAATGTCATCGTTCCAGTTCCACCTCACCTGAAAAAATAAGAATTTACTCACCGGTAATTCTATTTCTCGTAGTCCGTAGTGGATGCTGGGGACTCCGTAAGGACCATGGGGATTAGCGGCTCTGCAGGAGACTGGGCACAACTATAAAGAAAGCTTTAGACTACTGGTGTGCACTGGCTCCTCCCACTAAGACCCTCCTCCAGACTTCAGTTAGGATACTGTGCCCGGAAGAGCTGACACAATAAGGAAGGATTTTGAATCCCGGGTAAGACTCATACCAGCCACACCAATCACACCGTATAACTCATGATACAATACCCAGTTAACAGTATGATAACAACTGAGCCTCTCAACAGATGGCTCAACAATAACCCATTAGTTAAGCAATAACTATATACAAGTATTGCAGACAATCCGCACTTGGGATGGGCGCCCAGCATCCACTACGGACTACGAGAAATAGAATTACCGGTGAGTAAATTCTTATTTTCTCTAACGTCCTAGTGGATGCTGGGAACTCCGTAAGGACCATGGGGATTATACCAAAGCTCCCAAACGGGCGGGAGAGTGCGGATGACTCTGTAGCACCGAATGAGAGAACTCCAGGTCCTCCTCAGCCAGGGTATCAAATTTGTAGAATTTTGCAAACGTGTTTGCCCCTGACCAAGTAGCTGCTCGGCACAGTTGTAAAGCCGAGACCCCTTGGGCAGCCGCCCAAGATGAGCCCACCTTCCTTGTGGAATGGGCATTTACAGATTTTGGCTGTGGTATGCCTGCCACAGAATGTGCAAGCTGAATTGTACTACAAATCCAGCGAGCAATAGACTGCTTAGAAGCAGGAGCACCCAGCTTGTTGGGTGCATACAGGATAAACAGCGAGACAGTTTTCCTGACCCCAGCCGTCCTGGAAACATATATTTTCAGGGCCCTGACAACGTCTAGCAACTTGGAGTCCTCCAATTCACTAGTAGCCGCCGGCACCACAATAGGCTGGTTCAGGTGAAACGCTGACACCACCTTAGGGAGAAATTGGGGACGAGTCCTCAACTCTGCCCTATCCATATGGAAAATCAGATAAGGGCTTTTACATGATAAAGCCGCTAATTCTGACACTCGCCTGGCTGAAGCCAAGGCTAATAACATGACCACTTTCCACGTGAGATATTTCAGATCCACGGTTTTTAGTGGCTCAAACCAATGTGATTTTAAGAAACTCAACATCACGTTGAGATCCCAAGGTGCCACAGGAGGCACAAACGGGGGCTGAATATGCAGCACTCCTTTTACAAAAGTCTGAACTTCAGGTACTGAAGCTAGTTCTTTTTGAAAGAAAATCGACAGAGCCGAGATCTGTACTTTAATGGAGCCTAGTTTTAGGCCCATATCCACTCCTGCTTGCAGGAAATGCAGAAATCGACCTAGTTGAAATTCCTCTGTTGGGGCCTTATTGGCCTCGCACCATGCAACATATTTTCGCCATATGCGGTGATAATGCGTTGCCGTAACATCTTTCCTGGCCTTAATAAGCGTAGGAATGACTTCTTCCGGAATACCCTTTTCCTTTAGGATCCGGTGTACAACCGCCATGCCGTCAAACGCCCAAGATGAGCCCACCTTCCTTGTGGAATGGGCATTTACAGATTTTGGCTGTGGTATGCCTGCCACAGAATGTGCAAGCTGAATCGTACTACAGATCCAGCGAGCAATAGTCTGCTTTGAAGCAGGTGCACCCAACTTGTTGGGCGCATACAGGATAAAGAGCGAGTCAGTCTTTCTGACTCCAGCTGTCCTGGAAACATAGATTTTCAGGGCCCTGACTACGTCCAAACACTTGGAAGCCTCCAAGTCATTTGTAGCCGCAGGCACCACGATAGGTTGGTTCAGATGAAAAGCTGATACCACTTTGGGGAGAAACTGGGGACGAGTCCTCAATTCTGCCCTATCCATATGGAAAATCAGATAAGGGCTTTTACATGACAAAGCCGCCAATTCTGATACACGCCTGGCCGAAGCTAAGGCCAACAACATGACCACTTTCCACGTGAGATATTTCAAATCCACGGTTTTCAGTGGCTCAAACCAATGTGACTTTAGGAAATCCAACACCACATTGAGATCCTAAGGTGCCACTGGAGGCACAAAAGGGGGCTGAATATGCAGCACTCCCTTAACAAAAGTCTGAACTTCAGGTAGTGAAGCCAGTTCTCTCTGGAAGAAAATCGATAGAGCCGAAATCTGGACCTTAATGGAACCCAATTTAAGGCCCATAGTCACCCCTGACTGTAGGAAGTACAGGAAACGGCCCAGCTGAAATTCCTCCGTTGGGGCCTTCCTGGCCTCACACCACGCAACATATTTTCGCCATATGCGGTGATAATGGTTTGCGGTTACTTCTTTCCTAGCTTTAATCAGCGCAGGAATGACTTCCTCCGGAATGCCCTTTTCCTTCAGGATCCGGTGTTCAACCGCCATGCCATCAAACGCAGCCGCGGTAAGTCTTGGAACAGACAGGGCCCCTGCTGCAGCAGGTCTTGTCTGAGCGGTAGAGGCCATGGGTCCTCTGAGATCATTTCTAGAAGTTCCGGGTACCAAGCTCTTCTTGGCCAATCCGGAACAATGAGTATAGTTCTTACTCCTCTTCTCCTTATTATCCTCAGTACCTTTGGTATGAGAGGAAGAGGAGGGAACACATAAACCGACCGGTACACCCACGGTGTCACTAGAGCGTCCACAGCTATCGCCTGCGGGTCCCTTGACCTGGTGCAGTACTTTTCTAGCTTTTTGTTGAGGCGGGACGCCATCATGTCCACCTGTGGCCTTTCCCAACGGTTTACTATCATTTGAAAGACTTCTGGATGAAGTCCCCACTCTCCCGGGTGGAGGTCGTGCCTGCTGAGGAAGTCTGCTTCCCAGTTGTCCACTCCCGGAATGAACACTGCTGACAGTGCTAACACGTGATTTTCCGCCCATCTGAGAATCCTTGTGGCTTCTGCCATTGCCGTCCTGCTTCTCGTGCCGCCCTGTCGGTTTACATGGGCGACCGCCGTGATGTTGTCTGACTGGATCAGTACCGGCTGGTTTTGAAGCAGGGTTTTTGCCTGACTTAGGGCATTGTAAATGGCCCTCAGTTCCAGAATATTTATGTGCAGGGAAGTCTCCTGACTTGACCATAGTCCTTGGAAGTTTCTTCCCTGTGTGACTGCCCCCCAGCCTCGAAGGCTGGCATCCGTGGTCACCAGGACCCAGTCCTGTATGCCGAATCTGCGGCCCTCTTGAAGATGAGCACTCTGCAGCCACCACAGCAGAGACACCCTTGTCCTTGGAGACAGGGTTATCAGCCGATGCATCTGAAGATGCGACCCGGACCACTTGTCCAACAGGTCCCACTGAAAGGTTCTTGCATGAAACCTGCCGAATGAAATTGCTTCGTAGGAAGCTACCATCTTTCCCAGGATCCGCGTGCAGTGATGCACCGACACCTGTTTTGGTTTTAGGAGGCCTCTGACTAGAGATGACAGCTCCTTGGCCTTCTCCTCCGGGAGAAACACTTTTTTCTGTTCTGTGTCCAGAACCATCCCCAGGAACAGTAGACGTGTCGTAGGGACCAGCTGTGACTTTGGAATGTTTAGAATCCAGCCGTGCTGTAGTAGCACCTCCCGAGATAGTGCTACCCCGACCAACAACTGCTCTCTGGACCTCGCCTTTATCAGGAGATCGTCCAAGTACGGCATAATTAAAACACCCTTCTTTCGAAGGAGTATCATCACTTCGGCCATTACCTTGGTAAAGACCCTCGGAGCCGTGGATAGACCAAACGGCAACGTCTGGAATTGGTAATGACAATCCTGTACCACAAATCTGAGGTACTCCTGGTGAGGATGGTAAATGGGGACATGCAGGTAAGCATCCTTGATGTCCAGTGATACCATGTAATCCCCCTCGTCCAGGCTTGCAATAACCGACCTGAGCGATTCCATCTTGAACTTGAATTTTTTTATATATGTGTTCAAGGATTTCAAATTTAAAATGGGTCTCACCGAACCGTCCGGTTTCGGTACCACAAACATTGTGGAATAGTAACCCCGTCCTTGTTGGTTACTATTCCACAATCACTTGTTGTGAATACTGCTTGTGAATTGCCTGTAACACTGCCTCCCTGCCTGAGGGAGTGGTTGGCAAGGCAGATTTGAGGAAACGGCGAGGGGGAGACGTCTCGAACTCCAGCTTGTACCCCTGAGATACTATCTGAAAAATCCAGGGATCCACTCGTGAGCGAGCCCACTGATTGCTGAAATATTTGAGACGGGCCCCCACCGTACCTGGCTCCGCCTGTGGAGCCCCAGCGTCATGCTGTGGACTTAGAGGAAGCGATGGAGGACTTTTGCTCCTGGGAACTGGCTGTATGCTGCAGCTTTTTTCCCCTACCTCTGCCTCTGGGCAGAAAGGACGCGCCTTTAACCCGCTTGCCCCTATTGGGCCGAAATGACTGTACCTGATAATACGGTGCTTTCTTTGGCTGTGAGGGAACATGGGGTAAAAATGTAGACTTCCCAGCTGTTGCTGTGGAAACGAGGTCCGAGAGACCATCCCCGAACAACTCCTCACCCTTATAAGGCAGAACTTCCATGTGCCTTTTGGAATCTGCATCACCTGTCCACTGCCGAGTCCATAACCCTCTCCTGGCAGAAATGGACATTGCACTAATTTTTAATGCCAGCCGGCAAATATCCCTCTGTGCATCCCTCATGTATAAAAGTGCGTCTTTTATATGCTCTACGGTTAGCAATATAGTGTCCCTGTCTAGGGTATCAATATTTTCTGACAGGGAATCTGACCACGCAGCTGCAGCACTGCACATCCATGTGAAGCAATAGCTGGTCTCAGTATAACACCTGTGTGTGTATATATAGATTTCAGGATAGCCTCCTGCTTTCTATCAGCAGATTCCTTCAGGGCGGCCGTATCCGGAGACGGTAGTGCCACCTTCTTTGACAAGCGTGTGAGCGCTTTATCCACTCTAGGGGATGTTTCCCAACGTGACCTATCCTCTGGCGGGAAAGGGTACGCCATTAGTAACCTCTTAGAAATGACCAGCTTCTTATCAGGGGAAGCCCACGCTTCTTCACACACTTCATTTAACTCCTCAGATGGATGAAAAGCTACTGGTAGTTTTTTCTCTCCAAACATAATACCCTTTTTTGTGGTACCGGGGGTAACATCAGAAATGTGCAACACATTTTTCATTGCCTTAATCATGTAACGTGTGGCCCTACTGGAAGTTACATTAGTCTCATCGTCGTCGACACTGGAGTCAGTATCCATGTCGACATCTGTGTCTGCCATCTGAGGTAGCGGGCGTTTTAGAGCCCCTGATGGCTTTTGAGACGCCTGGGCAAGCACAGGCTGAGAAGCCGGCTGTCCCACATTTGGTATGTCGTCAAACCTTTTATGCAAGGAGTCGACACTGTCACGTAATTCCTTCCACAGCACCATCCACTCAGGTGTCGACCCCGCAGGGGGTGACATCACATTTACAGGCATCTGCTCCGCCTCCACATAAGCCTCCTCAAACATGTCGACACAGCCGTACCGACACACCGCAAACACACAGGGAATGCTCAGACAGAGTACAGGACCCCACTAAGCCCTTTGGGGAGACAGAGAGAGAGTATGCCAGCACACACCAGAGCGCTATATAACACAGGGATCCCACTATAAATGAGTGTTTTCCCTTATAGCTGCTTTTTATATATTTATATATCCTGCGCCTAAATTTAGTGCCCCCCCCTCTCTTTTTTACCCTTCTGTAGTGCAGGGGAGAGCCAGGGAGCTTCCTTCCAGTGGAGCTGTGAGGGAAAAATGGCGCCAGTGTGCTGAGGGAGATGGCCCCGCCCCTTTTCCGGCGGACTTCTCCCGCTTTTTCTGGAATACTGGCAGGGGTATTTTTACATCTATATAGCCTCTAGGACTATATATGATGTAGATTTGCCAGCCAAGGTGTCATATATTGCCCTCAGGGCGCCGCCCCCCCCAGCGCCCTGCACCCATCAGTGACCGGAGTGTGAGGTGTACATAAGGAGCAATGGCGCACAGCTGCAGTGCTGTGCGCTACCTTGGTGAAGACCGAAGCCTTCTGCCGCCGATTTTCCGGACCTCTTCATGCTTCTGGCTCTGTAAGGGGGACGGCGGCGCGGCTCCGGGAACGAACACCAAGGTCGGGTCCTGCGGTCGATCCCTCTGGAGCTAATGGTGTCCAGTAGCCTAAGAAGCCCAAACTACCACCTGTTAGGTAGGTTCGCTTCTTCTCCCCTTAGTCCCTCGCTGCAGTGAGTCTGTTGCCAGCAGATCTCACTGTAAAATAAAAAACCTAAATATACTTTCTTTCTAGGAGCTCAGGAGAGCCCCTAGTGTGCATCCAGCTCAGCCGGGCACAAGAATCTTAACTGAAGTCTGGAGGAGGGTCTTAGTGGGAGGAGCCAGTGCACACCAGTAGTCTAAAGCTTTCTTTATAGTTGTGCCCAGTCTCCTGCGGAGCCGCTAATCCCCATGGTCCTTACGGAGTCCCCAGCATCCACTTAGGACGTTAGAGAAACAAGGGTTATTACTCAAACCTGTTTGTGGTGCCGAAACTGGACGGTTCGGTAAGACCAATATTGAACCTAAAGTCATTGAACCCCTACTTGAGGGTATTCAAATTCAAGATGGAGTCTCTGGGAGCGATGATCTCAGGTCTGGAGGAAGGGGAATTCCTAGTTTCCCTGGATATCAAGGATGCATACCTTCACGTTCCGATCTGGCCGCCTCACCAGGCTTATATCAGATTTGCGCTGCAGGACTGTCACTATCAGTTCCAGACAATGCCATTTGGCCTCTCCACGGCGCCGAGGGTGTTCACCAAGGTCATGGCAGAGATGATGCTCCTCCTCCGCATGCAAGGAGTGAACATAATTCCATATCTGGACGATCTACTGATAAAAGCATTTTCCAGGGAGAGGCTGTTACAGAGTATTGCTCTCTCAACTCAACTACTCCAAGCTCATGGATGGATCCTGCACCTTCCAAAGTCACATTTGGAGCCGACAAGGAGACTGCCCTTCCTAGGGCTGATTCTTGACATGGAAGTGCAGAGGGTGTTTCTACCGGTGGAGAAAGCGTTCGTGATCCAATCAATGGTCCGGGATGTCCTGAAGCCAGTCCGGGTATCGGTTCATCAGTGCATTCGCCTTCTGGGAAAGATGGAAGCCTCCTACGAGACTCTGCAGTACGGAAGATTCCATGCAAGGTTCTTCCAGTTTGATCTCCTGGACAAGTGGTCGGGATCACATCTTCACATGCACCAGCGGATACGCCTGTTGCCAAAAGCCAGAATTTCACTAATCTGGGGGCTGCAAACTTCTCACCTACTCGAGGGTCGCAGGTTCGGCATTCAGATTTGGATCCTTCTAACCACAGATGCAAGTCTCAGAGGTTGGGGAGCAGTCACCCAAGGGGAAAGCTTCCAGGGAAAGTGGTCAAGTCTGGAATCCATTCTTCCAATAAACATTCTGGAACTCAGGGCCATATACAACGCCCTTCTACAAGCGGCACATCTTCTGCGAGATAAGGCCATTCAGGTTCAGTCGGACAATGTCATGGCAGTGTCCTACATAAACAAACAGGGCGGAACGAAGAGCAGAGCTGCAATGTCAGAGGTAACAAGAATCCTCCTCTGGGCAGAAAGGCACGCGGTGGCGCTGTCAGTGATCTTCATTCCGGGAGTGGACAACTGGGAAGCAGACTTCCTCAGCAGACACGATCTCCATCCAGGAGAATGGGGCCTCAACCCGGAGGTATTTGCAGAGGTAACAAGCCGCTGGGGTGTACCTCAGATAGACATGATAGCCTCTCGCCTCAACAAGAATCTTCAGAGGTACTGTTCCAGGACAAGGGACCCACAAGCAGTGGCGGTGGACGCCCTGGTGACTCCGTGGGTGTTCCAGTCAGTGTATGTGTTCCCTCCACTTATCCCAAGGATTCTCAAACTAATCAAAAGAACTAATAAAAAAAACAGGAGTTCAGGCGATCATTGCTCCGGACTGGCCACGAAGGGCTTGGTCCGCGGATCTTCTGGAATTACTGTTGGAGGATCCGAGGCCTCTTCCTCTTTGCAAGGACCTTCTGCTACGAGGGCCGTTCGCCTACCAAGACTTACCAAGGCTACGTTTGACGGCATGGAGGTTGAACACCAGATCTTAACTCGGAAGGGCATTCCGAACAAAGTCATTCCTACTCTGATACAAGCAAGGAAGGGAGTAAGCATTACCATCAAATTTGGAAAAAGTATGTGTCTTGGTGTGAAACCAAAAAGTTTCCTACGGTGGAGTTTCAACTGGGACGGGTTCTCCTCTTTCTGCAAGCTGGTGTGGATGTGGGCTTATGCTTGGGCTCCATAAAGGTCCAGATTTCGGCTTTGTCCATTTTCTTCCAGAAACAATTGGCTGCTCTCCCTGAGGTTCAGACATTCTTGAAAGGAGTTCTGCACATTCAACCACCCTTTGTGCCTCCTATGGCACTTTGGGATCTTTATGTGGTGCTGCAATTCCTGCAATCGGATTCGTTGAACCTTTACAGGAGGTGGACATGAAGTTTCTTACTTGGAAGGCGATCACACTGTTGGCATTTGCATCTGCAAGACGTGTGTCAGAATTGGGGGCATTGTCGCACAAGAGCCCCCACTTGATTTTCCATGAGGCTAGAGCGGAGCTCAGAATGCGTCAGCAATTTCTTCCAAAGGTTGTATCAGCCTTTCATATCAACCAACCAATTGTGGTGCCAGTAGCTACTGACACCTCAATTTCCTCAAAGACCTTGGATGTTGTGCGGGCTTTGAAAATATATGTGAAGAGAGCTTTTCGTCACAGGAAGTCGGACGCACTATTTGTCCTATGTGATCCCAACTAGGTTGGGTGTCCTGCTTCTAAGCAGACGATTTCTCTCTGGATCAAGCTTACTATCCAGCATGCTTATTCTACGGCAGGCTTGCCGATTCCAAGATCTAATCAGGCCCACTCTACTCGTAAAGTGGGTTCTTCCTGGGCGGCTGCCCGGGGTGTCTCGGCTTTACAGCTTTGCCGAGCAGCTACTTGGTCAGGGTGGAACACATTTGCTAAATTCTACAAGTTTGATACTTTGGCCACTGGGGACCTTAAGTTTGGTCAATCTGTTCTGCAGGAACCTCAGCACTCTCCCTTCCGTACTGGGAGCTTTGGTACATCCCCATGGTACTAAATGGAACCCCAGCATCCTCTAGGACGTAAGAGAAAATAGGATTTTATATACCTACCGGTAAATCCTTTTCTCGTAGTACATCGAGGATGCTGGGCGCCCGCCCAGTGCTTCGTATTCCTGCATTGTTTCTTGGTTAAGTATTGTTGGTTCAGTCGTTGCTGAATTGTTTCAAGCTGGTTAACTTGGCTTTCCTTTTGTTATGTGTGAGCTGGTGTGAATCTCACCACTATCTGTGTATTTCCTTCTTTCGAGGTATGTCTCCTCGGGCACAGTTTCTAGACTGAGTCTGGTAGGAGGGGCATAGAGGGAGGAGCCAGCCCACACTATTAAACTCTTAAAGTGCCCATGGCTTCTAGTGGACCTGTTTATACCCAATGGTACTAAATGGAACCCCAGCATCCTCCACAGACTACGAAAAAAGGATTTACCGGTAGGTATATAAAATCCTATTTTTTTCTGCATGTCGACCCCAAAAAAGGATTACCGGTTCTACAAAATGTCCACTAGAGGCACCCATACATCAGTGGCGGATTGATACAATTTCCTGATCCCCAAACAGCTGTGTCAAGGAAACGGCAATATTAAACGTATTTAAAAATCTCAATGGCACACTTTCGATTGAAAATGATCGGGATCGGCTAATCAGGGCTTTTTTTTAAATTAAGAATTTCCCCAATTCCCCAGAGGATCATCAATCATTGATGGCCAGAGATTGGCGGTGCCGACAGATCGGGGGATCAGGTTCCTGATGTATAGGGGCCTTGACGTCTGTGGATGGTGCTGCCATTAATTTCATGTCCTAGCACATACAATGATTATGCCCAGTGTCGGACTGGGGCATGTAGGGCCCACCGGGGAATGCGGTGGTAGGGGCCCATGTTTACGGGTGTGTAAGTCCGCGGAGGGCGTGTGGCCTGCCACCTCATTGGTTTGACTAACCATTAGAGAGTGCAACATCTTGGACCATTCATAAATATATACAGTAAATTCAGCTGCTGAATGCATGATAATGAACCAGAATAATAACAGCAATGCACTGTAGAAAATACACCATAGCCCAGTATAAGGTAACTTATGTATAATGTATAATTCAAGAGCACAGTCTGGAACCTAATCCTTAGAGCAGGAGGTGGGCCCCCAGGCAGTGGGGCCCACCGGTGGTTTCCCCTGTACCCCTGTGGGCCAGTCCAAGCCTGATTATGCCTAATGAGTTCTCACGTTTCCTTAGACTGGGGCAGCCCTGGAGCCATTACGTACGTTATCATGACTAGTCGGATGGGATAAAGGAGGTGATGGGATATCTGCCCCCCTCCCCCTCCACCCCACTTCAGAGATTGAATGTAACATGCCGGCAATACGGCTTTGTTACGGAAATTGACGTTGCAGGAGGTGCAATAGCGCAAGGGTTGTAAGAATATATTTGCCCCATAGGGGCATATTCAAGCCATTCTGACGGCTTCCGCACGTTAACTCCAGAAGGCTGATTCTGCTTAAGCCTACCGTAATGGGCAGATAAATGTGCTAGTTGAATTGAATCTACCCCTTTGGGGGGGAATTAAATTCCCAATATCAATACCATGTGCTGTTCCTGGGACAGTGAATCGCATTGTGTCAGCATTTTATGGGTGCGTGAGAAAACATGTAATTTCGGCATTACCGTAATTGTCTGATACAAGCACAGGCGGACATTAACTGTAATGCCGATCGTGCTGAATTGAATTCCACCCATAGACTGCATACCTCCCAATATGACCCTCTCCAGGAGGGACAGAATGCTCTGCTCTTGGACTTTTCTCTTAATTCCTGATTGCCGGCACCTGTGCTAAAACACCTTTCTCATCCATTAACCTGTTCAACACAGGTGCTGGCAATCATACATTAAAAGTCCAGGAGCAGAGCATTGTGTCCCTCCTGGAGAGGGAGGTATGGACTGTAAGCCCCCCCTAGAGCAGGGAATGATGGGAATGATAACATATTCTTTGGGCAGCAGTGTTCTTCCCTATATGTGTACCAGAAATATGTTCATATAGAATAATTTCTATTTCATGCAACCTAATGAGCCGTTTGGATATCAATGATGGCGGTTGGACCGATGCATCGGCAAAACGACCACGGCACGTCTGCCAAGTCACTCCCACCAATAGTGGTAACAAGGAGCTTTCTATATTTCACACAGCGGCCAGGGCCGTGATGTGTGTTGTATCAACACACATGATACAGGACTATGGGGTTATAACTTATTATGCGAGCGGATCATGTGACACAAGGAGCTCCGGCCCCTCCCCCCACTACGTATGGGCGATCCTGTCGCAGCATGCGCCGCACGTAGGGAAAATACGGCTGTCGCCCTGGTAACTAAAGACGCGACGTATAGAGCCGGCAACCGGGGAGGCGCTCTCCTGGTGACGCACTTCCGGCGCGCAGTGGGCGTGGTCTATGCCCTCTGAGCTCCATGTTCCTGGGGGCTGCTGCTGCTGGTTATTTGTGGTCACAGAATGGCAAAGACGGTGGCCTACTTCTACGACCCGGATGTCGGGAACTTCCATTATGGTGAGAGGGGCGTTCCTCAGTGTAGCCTGAGCTGTGGCCCCAGCTGTCTCTGTTCCTGGGGCAGGGGCCCTCTGATGGCTCCACTGCTACATAGTCCACCTCTGCTGGGGGGCCCTGTATGCCAGGGCACGGTGCCTAGTTGCTGTCTTGCTTGATTGATCCTTGTGCCAGTTTGGTGGATCAGTGTGTTGGGGCACTGGGTGTTTGGGTGGTTTAGTGTGCCAGGGGACTGTGGCAAATGGGCAGATTAGTGTGCCGAGGCACAGTGGTGGATGGACTGATCAGTGTGCTTAGGCATAGTGGCGTATGGGCAGATCAGTGTGGCGGGACACAGTGGTGGATGAGTGTGCCGGAACACTGGCAGATAGGTGGATCATTGTGCAGGAGCACTGTGGTGGATCAGTGTGCAGGAGCACAGTGGTGTATGGGCAGATCAGTGTGCAGGGGCACAGTGGCGTATGGGCAGATCAGTGTGCAGGAGCACAGTGGCGTATGGGCAGATCAGTGTGCAGGGGCACAGTGGCGTATGGGCAGATCAGTGTGCAGGGGCACAGCGGCGTATGGGCATGTCAGTGTGCAGGGGCACAGCGGCGTATGGGCATGTCAGTGTGCAGGGGCACAGTGGCGTATGGGCAGATCAGTGTGCAGGGGCACAGTGGCGTATGGGCATGTCAGTGTGCAGGGGCACAGTGGCGTATGGGCAGATCAGTGTGCAGGGGCACAGTGGCGTATGGGCAGATCAGTGTGCAGGGGCACAGTGGCGTATGGGCAGATCAGTGTGCAGGGGCACAGTGGCGGATGGGCTGATAACTGTGCCTGGACACTGTTGCGGATGAGTGTGCTGAAACACTGGTGGATGGGAGGATCAATGTGCAGGAGCACTGTGGCAAATGGGTGGATCAGTGTGTTGGAGCACTATCGTGGATGTGCGGATCAGTGTGCCTCTGCACTGTGACGGATGGGTGAATCAGCGTGTCGGGGCACTATGGAGGATCAGTGCATGAAAATGGAGTGTTAGTTGTGTGGGTAAATGTGTCAGGCCACGGTGGTATTTCTGTTGCTTAGAATGTGCGGGCAAGAGTAGATCAGTGTACAAGAGTTACAGACCGTTGTCTGCAGATGGCTACCTGCTGAGCGTACCAGTTTACCAGAATGGAGTGCCTGCTGGGTGTATCAGGTATGACGGGTGCTGGATGCCTCCGGAGCTAGTGTACAGCATTCATTCACCATTGTGTCTGTGTTTTAGTTCTTGATGTATGTGCTTGGCGATGTGCACCATTATGCTGAGAAGAGATTTGCTATTAAATGTGACTATGTTCTGTTCCATATTATATAACTACTGTATATCAATGAGCATCAGTCATGTGTGATTTATGATGATGATGTTGTTGTTGTTGTTGTTGTTGTTGTTGTTGTTTTAATCACTTGAAAGGTTGGTATAATGTCATCTTAATCACATCTGTCCTATCTTCCAGGTACAGGCCATCCCATGAAACCCCACCGCCTGGCTCTCACTCACAGCCTGGTTCTCCACTATGGACTTTATAAGAAGATGATTGTAAGTGCTGATCTTTATACCCTGTGCATTCTTGTGGCAGGCTGTTCTGTCCGAGTTGGGAAAGACCCCTTAGTGGCCCCTAACAAGTCCTCTTTGTGCATGCTACGTGGCTCCGCTTTGCAGGAGGCCCTGTTCTAGACCATTTTACACTTTTTCTCTGCTTGCTCCCTATTCTTCCCCTGTTGGTGGATTTAAATCATTATGCGACTTCTGATTTGCTTTGGTCATTTTTCTTTTTGTGCTGCACATGCTCAGTAGCCTAGCTTAGACATCCTTAGGCGATTCAGAGTTGTAAGCCTTTCAGTTGCATCTCCACCTGCAGACAAACCGGCGTAATTATGTGACAACAGGGTGTTCTCGCATAAGATAAGTTTAACCACTAAACTGATGACTTTTCCCTTCAAAACTGTTCATCATTTGTTTATTATTTAATATAGTTTAAAAAGTCGTTTTTCTTAAATATTGAAATATTATATTATGCACATCTGCAGAACGGATCTCTTCGTCAAAAACTGGGGACAGAGTGGGGTGGTGCGTTCGCATGTGATCTGACCGTGCCAGTTAAGTGGTTAAAGAGGGCATGTAGATGCAAGGGTGGGCTATGCTGAGTATTGCATACGCAGAGATCCATCTGATTCCATGCAGAGTCTTTGCACCTAGCGTAACACTGGTGCATGGGTGCACTGACAGCTACTTTGCCAAGCATATGGATAAGCGTGGTGCAGTCACATAGGTGGCTACAACTCTGCGTTGCTTTTCTCCTGTATAATAAATTCAGTATAATGTGTGCAGTTGTATAGGATCTTATGCATCACTCACAGTTGTTGCGACATGAGGTCCCCGTACATCTAGGTGCTGATGACCTTGACCGAATCCACTGATCGGTGGCCAGTGTTGATTGCGATCCCTCTGGGAATTGGGGAAATTTAAACCTATTAAAAATCCCTGATTTGGCCATTTTTTCAGTCAGTATTTCTAAATATGTTTAATATTCCCAATTCTCCGATCCGACCGTCTGAGGGACCAGCAAATAGCAACAATATGTCGCTGATGTATGGGGTTCTTTACTCTTACCCCTATATTATGATGTGCGGCACCTCTTGTTCTATATTCTGTTTAGTGGTTTTCTGCGTTCCATTTGGGCAGTTGCAAAAGCCAACTCGCTATTAGGGATGAGCACTGACCAGTGCCACGGTATATCTGTAGCTGAAATGACAGTTGCCAATATATGGGTGTTTTTATGGCCTCAAAAACCCCAAAACCTTTCTAGACTGTAGTTAAATTATGTTTCAAAATTTGCACAATTAAATAAAAATGGGCTAGAGCTTCCCTTAAAAAAAAAAAAAAAAAAAAAAAAAAAAAAAAATTAGACTGTAGAGTTATTTTTCAAAAACCTGCCACGTATGACACATTGCCTTCCCTTGTCTGTCCCGCAGGTGTTTAAGCCCTACCAAGCCTCCCAGCATGACATGTGCCGCTTTCACTCTGAGGATTACATAGACTTCCTGCAGCGGGTGAGCCCCACCAACATGCAGGGCTTCACAAAAAGCTTAAATGCCTTCAATGTTGGCGATGATTGGTGAGTGCTGTAAAGAAGACCTTGTAGTTACCCTTTAATGTTTCAATGCTGATGTACCCATGTGCCTGGAGAAAATGAGGGGGGATCAAGTTTTTTGGCGCTCAGGCAATGTGACCATGTCACTTTTTTTTCTTCGCCTGGGGGCGGTTCGCTGGGTATGCTGACTTTCTGGCGTTAGAATAAAAAAATGTTTCCTCACTGGCTAAACAAGCTTTTGTGAATTCTATACATAGCTCATTGCCTATTTATATTAGATTTCAGTTGCCATTTAATGACCCAGTCTGCAATTTTGCCTGAACTTTTCTTTCTCTAGCATCCATACGGGATATTGGGGAATCTAGTGGGGTATAGATGGGGTCCAAAGGAGCCAGTGCACTTTAAATTTCTACAACTGGGTGTGCTGGCTCCTCCCCTCTATGCCCTGTTAGAGGGGTGGTTTACCTGCTATACTATCTGATACAAATGATGATATAGTAGATGATAGGGATAACCTGGATTCCGTTAGTGGGGATCCCGATTCTGCTCAGGGTATTGAACCCCTCATTTTGGCTATAAGGGATGTGTTAAAGCTCCCACTAGAGGACGCAGTGTCACAGCAGTCATTTTTCTTTGTACAAAACAAGCCTAGTGTCACTTTCCCTGATTCTACAGAGTTAGTTGACTTATTCAAAAAGGCCTGGAAAAATCCAGACAAAAAATTCCAAGTGTCCAAAAAGTTTTTGCGCACTTTCCCATTTGCTCCTGAAGGTAGAAAATTTTGGGAGGCACCCCCTGGGGTGGATGTCTCAGTCTCTCGCTTGTCTAAAAAGGCGGTGCTGCTTTACCATGAAGGATCCTGGGGATCGGAAGATAGAGACTACCCTAAAATCTATATACACAGCAGCCGGTATAGCACAAAGACCAGTCATTGCGGGTTGCTGGACGACCCATGCTATTCATTCTTTGGCCACTGAAATTCGGGGGGGGGGGGGGGGCTCTCGGGGGATATGCCCTTAATTACTATGGTAACCCTCCTGAAGCACATTCAGGACACTACCCTCTGTGATTCGCTCAAGGAGATGGGGAACATTAATGCTCGGACTTCTGCCATGGCAGTGTTGGCGCGCAGGGCCTTGTGGTTGCGTCAGTGGATTGCGGACGCAGAATCCAAACGTAGTGTGGAATCCCTCCCCTTTTCTGGGGAATGGCTTTTTGGGGTCGAATTGGATACCTGGATTTCCAAAGTTACGGCTGGGAAATCCACGTTTCTCCCTTCTGGGGCCCCACCAGCGAGACGCTCCTATCCGGGACCGTCTGTCCAGTCCTTTCGGTCTCACAGATTTCGATCTAAGGCCAGAGGTGCCTCCAATGCGATGACTGTGCCCACCCACCCCGAGGGGATCTCGAGGTGGGAGCTCGACTGCGTCACTTCAGCCACGTCTGGGAAACTTCCTGTCAGGATGCCTGGGTCAGAGATCTCGTTTCTCAGGGCTACAGGCTGGAGTTTGACGGTACTCCCCCTCATTGATTTTTCAAATCGGGCTTACTAGCTTTGGAGGATATGCAAATTACGTTGCAACAGGCAATCCGAAAGTTGGTTCAGTCCCACGTCATTGTTCCATGACCACTACCGCAACGTGGCAAGGGGTTTTACTCTAACCTGTTTGTGGTGCCAAAACTGGACGGTTCGGTGAGACCCATTTTGAATCTCAAATCCTTGAATCCTTACTTGAAGGTGTTCATGTTCAAGATGGAATCCCTATGGGCAGTGATTGGGGGCCTGGAAGAACAGGAATTTATGGTCTCCTTGGATATCAAGGATGCCTATCCCCATATTTCGATTTGGCAGCCTCATCAGGCGTACCTGCGGTTTGCCCTTCTGGACACTAACTTCCAATTCCAGGCACTACCCTTCGGCCTGTCCACAGCCCCAAAGGGTATTCACAAAGGTGATGGCGGAGATGATGTTCCAACTCTGGATCCAGGGGGTCAATGTGGTCCCTTATCTGGACGATCTTCCGATAAAGGCACGATCCTGGGAGCTTTTGTTGCTCCATATCGACCGCACCATCCATCTTCTGTTGGACCATGGATGGATCCTCAACTTGCAGAAGTCCCACCTGGAGCCAACTCGGAGGCTCCTGTTCCTGGGGATGTTGCTGGATACTGTGGCCCAGAAGGTGTTTCTCCAAGAGGACAAGGCGAAAACACTTCAGGAGATGGCCCGCATGGTGCTCCGACCTACTCGAGTGTCCGTCCATCTTTGCATAAGATTGTTGGGAAAGATGGTTGCCGCATACGAGGCGATCCAGTATGGGAGGTTCCATGCCAGAACGTTTCAGTTGGATCTCCTGACCAAGTGGTCCGGATCGCCTCTGCAGATGCACCGGATGATTCGGCTGTCACCTCACGCCGGGATTTCCCTCCTGTGGTGGCTACAGTCCTCCAATCTCCTGGAATGCCGAAGTTTTGGGATTCAGGATTGTACCCTCTTCAGGACGGATGCGAGTCCACGGGGATGGGGAGCTGTCACCCAAAGTGCGCAATTCCAGGGCAGGTGGTCAGCCCACGAAGCCCTCCTTCCAATCAACATTCTGGAACTTCAGGCGATCTACAATGCATTGCTTTAGGCCTCTCCTCTGCTCACAGATCACACGATCCAGGTACAGTCGGACAACGCCACGCCTGTGGCGTATATCAATCATCAAGGAGGGACAAAAAGCAGAGCCTGCATGCGAGAGGTGTCAAAAATACTCCTCTGGGTGGCAAGAAATGCAAGACCGATGTCGGCAATCTTTATTCTGGGTGTGGACAACTGGGAGGCGGATTTCCTGAGTCGTCACGATCTCCACCCAGGGGAGTGAGGGCTCCACTATCTGGTGTTCCAGCAAATCATCGACCGGTGGGTTTGCCCACAAATAGATATGATGGCTTCTCGGCTCAACAAGAAACTTTCCTGGTATTGCTCACGGACCAGGGACCCTCAGGCAAGGGCAGTGGACGCACTGACGTCGCCTTGGCCGTACCGGCCAGTCTATCTGTTTCCTCTGATTCCATTGCTCCCAAGGGTGCTAAAGTGAATCGGGGTGTCCAGGCAATTCTGATTGGCCTCGGAGGGCGTGGTACGCATATTTTCTGGACATGTCTGTCGAAGACCTTTGGCCTCTACCACTAAGAAGAGATCTTCTTCAACAAGGACCGTTCGTCTACCAGGACTTACGGCGACTTCGTTAGATGGCATGGAGGTTGAGCGGAGCATCCTAGCTCACAAGGGCCTTTCCAAAAAGGTTATTTCTACCATGGTTCAGGCCAGGATACCTGTGATGTCAAAACACTATCATCATATCTGGAGGAGAGATGTCTCTTGGTGCGAGGAACGCACGTATCTGCCTGCAGAGTGTCACTTGGGACGTTTCTTACATTTCCTGCAGGCTGGTGTAGATAAGGGCTTACGTCTCGGTTCCATTAAGGTCCAGATTTCAACAGTCTCCATTTTCTTCCAGAAGAAATTGGCAGTGTTGCCAGATGTTCAGGCCTTCTTGCAAGGGGTACTCCACATACAACCACCTTTTGTGCCCCCTACGGCACCCTGGGATTTGGATGTAGTGTTTGCATTTCTGCAGTCCTCCTGGTTTGAACCTCTGATGATGATAGAAGACAATTACCTCACGTGGAAGACTGTGATGTTACTGGCCCTGGCTTCTGCTCAACGTGTCTCAGAATTGGGGGCCTTATCGTGTAAAACTCCATACTTGGTCTTTTACGAGGACAGAGCGGAGCTCCGGACTAGACAGCAGTTCCTGCCGAAGGTTGTCTCCGCGTTTCACCTGAATAAACCTATTGTGGTTCCGTCCAGTTCTGACGCTTCTGCTCTTCCGGAGGCATTGGAAGCTGTGCGTGCCTTGAAGATCTATGTTAAGCGTACAGCTCGGGTCATAAAAACGGATTCCTTGTTCGTGCTGTATGATGCGTAGAAGAAGGGTTACCCTGCTTCAAAGCAGTCCATTGCTCATTGGATTAGGCTCACTATCCAACAGGCCCGTGTGTCGGCAGCCTTCCCTGTCCCTAAGTCTCTGAAGGCCCACTCTACAAGATCAGTGGGCTCTTCCTGGGCGGCTGCCTGTGGAGTCTCGGCCTTGCAGCTATGCCAAGCTGCTACCTGGTCGGGAAAGAACACCTTTGTGAAGTTCTACAAGTTTGATACCCTGGCCAAAGAGGATACCCAGTTTGGGCAGGTGGTGCTGCAGCAGTATCTGCCCGTTCTGGAAGCTTTGGGACGTCCCCATCGTACTAGATTCCCCAATATCCCTTATGGATGCTAGAGAAAATAGGATTTTAATTAGATACCGGTAAGTCCTTTTCTCGTAGTCCATAAGGGATATAGGGCGCCGTCTCAGTGCATTGACTTTTCTGCAGGTTGTCTTTTCTATGGTTACCTGTTCAGCTGTTGCTGTTTGGTTACCAGCCGTTGCTGGTTGTTATATGTTAGTGGTGTGCTGGTGTATAAATCTCACCACTCCTGTTATTATGTTCCTTCTCTCATATATGTCCTTTCTCCTCCGGGCACGTTTTTACCTATAACTGCCTGTGGGAGGGGGCATAGAGGGGAGGGGCCAGCACACCCAGTTGAAGAAATTGAAAGTGCACTGGCTCCTTTGGACCCGTCTATACCCCATCATACTAGATTCCCCAATATCCCTCATGGACTACGAGAAAAGGATTTACCGGTAGGTAATTAAAATCCTATTTTAAGGGCTGACCTGCTCCCTGTTAGTGACGCCGCTTATATTTAGTATTGGCTTCAGATCTGCACACATTACTTTCTGTGCCATCTACAAGACTCTGCACAGATCCCCATGTGACATTGATAATAACAATCCAGTATAAATATATCCCATTTATAATTACCCTCCTACTCTACCCGTATTTCATCCCCTAGTCCTTATGTATGGACCTGTTCTGTGGGACAGTATAAAATGCTTTTAAAATATACAATTATGCTGCATTCACTTTACTACCCAGATCCTATTTGCGGCTTTCTCCCACGTACACTGTAGTCCGCTTAGTTTGACACTAGCCCCTCTCTCCGTGCCAGAGTGGACCTGTGTTATGATAAAAAAAACAAATCTTTTTCTTCTAATCTCCTACGTGTGTGTGTGTGTGTGTGTGTGTGTGTGTGTGTGTGTGTGTGTGTGTGTGTGTGTGTGTGTGTGTGTGTGTGTGTGTGTGTGTGTGTGTGTTTTTTTTTTTCTAAAACTAGTTCTCGCCTCTTAATGAATTGTGTGAAATAAATGCTGTATAATGAGACAAACGTGTCTTAGCTCGCTGTAGTAATTCATGTTTGTTTCTGGTCATTTTCTTTATAGTCCGGTGTTTCCAGGCCTCTTTGAGTTTTGTTCCCGGTATACAGGAGCCTCTCTACAAGGAGCAACGCAACTAAACAACAAGGTAATAAACTGTGCATGTAAGCCTGTCTCTGATCATGTCATATATATTGATCCTGTACCTAGTAATAATACGTTTATACCATTATGAAACGAGCCATAGGCTAGTGAATAAAATACACAATTATTAAAAACAAGCAATTGATCAATTGGATATAGGGTGCAAGCTGCAATTGAGTGATGACCTTAACCCTTTTTAGGCAACTGGACAGTTCATAGTATTTAGACAATTGGATATGTGACCATCTATATGACGTTATTACCGGCTGTGTGTTCCAAAGTTCTTTGGGATTCCGTAGCTATGGTCCTTACAAGCACTGAGGCTCAATGCAGAAAAGGTCGGTATTCCTGGTCTACAGATGAGCAAGTTCAGCCTTGTACTTTGTCACATGAGGTGCAGTGAATTTCCAAATGTCCAATATGCCAAACTGGTACCAGATGGAAGGTAGGGAAAGGTGTTCTCTTGTAATAGCAGTGAATGTCACCCGTTCCTAGGCTGTGTGTTCCCTTTTGGAACACACAGCCGGTAAGAACATCATATAGATGGTCACATATCCAATTGTCTAAATACTATGAACTGTCCAGTTGCCTAAAAAGGGTTAAGGTCATCACTCAATTGCAGCTTGCACCCTATATCCAATTGATCAATTGCTTGTTTTTAATAATTGTGTATTTTATTCACATGTATTAAATTGTGAAGTATTCATTTTACTTTTAGCGCTGTTATTTTTCTTTTATGTGCATATCCCTATGGGAGACTGACTACCTCCCAACATACAGCAGCTGGAAAAGCACTCATTATAGCGCCTGATTATATATACTTGGTATATACAATTTTGCAAGCAATAGGCTAGTGCAGAGGTTCCCAAACTGTGAGCCGTGGCTCCCTGGGGTGCCTCGGGACACTTGCAGGGGTGCCCTGGGTTGGTGGTCCAGGACCAATTCAAATTATTCATGGTCAATATAATAGGCAAAACCAGTGCTGGTGGCTGCCAGTCATAAAATATGTGGCCAAACAGAAGCAAATCTTGTCCCTCACCACACAACTGACCCTAAGGATGACACATAAACGCGATCTACTTAATGTAATATTCCTTTCTAAATTTCTCAATAAGACATTTTTGGCCTACGGGTGCCGTGAAAAAAATGCTGATATTCTAGGGCGCCGTGATTCAAAAAAGTTTGGAAACCACTGGGCTAGTGCATTCATAAAGGGGTATATTCAATTAATGTCAGATCCTTTCCGACGGAAAGGATCCGACATCTGATCATTCAATTGACTCGACCAAAGTCGACAGGTTTTGGGGGTATATTCAATTGAAGTTGGATCCTTTCCGAAAAGCATTGTCTGAAAGGATCCGACAAAGCACTATTCAATGAACGGCCAAATCCTATAGGATTTGTCCGTTCTCGACAATGTAATTCTGACATTTTTTAAAGTTGGAATGACATTGTCGGAAACGGGGGCCAAAAACTGTCGAATTTGGCCACATTTCCGACAGAAGCACGCTGCCGCCGATCACATGCTTTCCATCAAGTCGGAATAATTAGAGGTCCATTGAATAGGTCGGAACCCCTTCCAACCTAAAATAATCGGAAACTGACGTCTTTCCGCAAGACAGCAGTTTCCTTACCAGAAGCAGGGACAGACAGCCGCCTCTCAGCCGCCAGACACCGGGTGTGGACCAGCCAGCGCCCAGTGACAGAGGAGCAGTAACAGCCGGAGCGCGAGAGAAGAAGCGGCTTCGGAGGAGAGATCAGAAGGCAGGCTCCGGTATTTCTGGTCATGGCCGCCGGGACAATGCACCACTCTCCGTCCTAATAGGTGTCCGCTCCCCAGCCCGAGCAGCAGGTAGAAGGCCGTGGTGGGCGGACAGGGTGAGGGAAGCTCCAGGATCCTGCGGCTCCAGCAGTATGGGTTAAGTGGACGCCGGTCAGGAGCTCTGATGGGGTACGTCTGCACTCGTTACCTGCCAGGCCTCACCCCCGTTCCCGACAATGTCAATCCAACTTTTTAAAAAGTCGGATTGACATTGTTGGAAATGGCGCTAAAACCTATAGAGTTTGGCCGCACCTCCGTCAAAATACGTGTTCTCCGACAAGTCAGGAATTCACGACTTGTCTGGAAAAAACCCAGACCCATTTGAATAGGTCGGAACAGTTTCTGACAGAAAAAAGTAATCAGCTGCCGTCTTTCCGACAAGACGGCAGTTTCCGACAAGAATTGAATACACCCCATAATAGTGCATACATAAATATGCATTCACAAATGCGGTAATATAACTTAATCGCCTCCGAGGAATCTCCACTAAGTACGGTTACCCTCAATATTTAACTATAATAAATAGTGTTCTTTAAAAACAAACGTGAAATAGCTTAGTCCCTGTGGTATAATCCATTTTTATATCCATAGAATTTCTCCATATGTCAGTGCTGTTTTTATCTACTAAGAATCTTTGTTCCTTTTGTGGTTAAGACAAAACCCAATACAGCAGCGCTATTGGTGACTTTGATAGGTGATATAGATGCAGCGCTCAATATATACTGCTGTATATCATTTGATAACGTTTTCTGATGTAGAGAAGGGACGTCGATCGGTTACTGTGTGGGGTGAAAACATGTCTCTTATCAGTACAAAGGAATTACTGTAGCGGAACACGTTATTTTTCCAAAGAAGGTGCTTAAGTGAGTTTGGTTTGGGATATCTAAAGATAATTGTCTGTCCGTGACTGTGCTTAGCTTGGTTTGTTTTCGCTACGCTTGGAAGCTCATTTTTCCTTGTTGGAAGACTTGTATATTGGACAGGTGATATTCGGCAAGCTTCTAATATCTGTATAGAACAGCGACGAGCAACCTTATACCACTCAGCACCTCATGAGTGGACCTCTAACCTTCAAAAGGCCCAAATATTCTATAATATTTTATAATTCTTTGCCCCCAGATCTGTGACATTGCAATTAACTGGGCGGGAGGACTTCACCATGCCAAAAAATTTGAGGTAATTCTCCAGCTTGCACAAATAATTCTAATTGTTCCGTTTGCTGCGATGTTCTTATATACAGCCGTGCGTTTAATTCTAGGCGTCCGGATTCTGCTACGTCAACGACATTGTGATTGGTATCCTGGAGCTACTCAAGTAAGACTATTCATTATTGTACTAATTGTGTGGTTATGTGCAGAGTAGCGACAGGTCTTGGTACTTTTAAGGACACATACCGTAGTATATATGCCGGTTTGCACTCTCAGTGATGGGAAGCGGCATGGAGGGTACCCTGACAGAGTACACGTGTTACTGTAACTAATCTGTGCTTTACCAGGTACCACCCACGTGTCCTGTACATCGACATTGACATCCATCATGGAGATGGCGTCCAGGAAGCCTTTTACCTCACTGACCGAGTCATGACCGTCTCGTTTCACAAATACGGAAACTACTTTTTCCCCGGAACAGGTGAGACCTCAGCCGAAGAGCTTGTTGCCGTTTAAGTGGATTTTTACGATCACAGATTTTTTATTTTTATTTTTTTTTTACTTACAATAACTTTATTTATGTCCTGTTTCAGGTGACATGTATGAGGTCGGAGCTGAGAGTGGGAGATATTACTGTCTAAATGTGCCGTTAAGGGATGGCATAGATGACCAAAGTAAGTTCCTGTCGCCAACAACAGACCCGCTAATAGAATTCTCTCACAAGGATTTTCACAAGTTGTTCTCGGGGGCAGATTGTGAGGCGGGGTCTTGTGTGCAGCTCTTCTCTTTCTCGGTGTGTGCACCAAGTAGTAATGCCATAGTCTACTGAGCATGAGCTGATATCCGTGAAAATGGCACCTACGCCATTTTGGGTGGGATTTTTCTACTTTACATAGGCACACACTCCATTTTCCCAGTGATTTTTTTTTTCTGCTGCACCTACGGTCGGGTATCGTGTATGGGTGCAGTGTGGGTCCATATATGCCGCTCACCCTGCCCCCATTATAGATGCGCCCATCGTTGTTCTGTGTAATAGGTTACTGTTCCATCTTTCGGTGTATTTAGACTTTTTTAATTCCGTGTATTGTGTCTTACATTCATATATCACGTGTAGTGTCCTTTTGCTTCTCTGCTTTACAGGTTACAGACACCTCTTTCAGCCGGTCATTAAACAAGTGGTAGATTTCTATCAGCCCACCTGCATCGTGTTACAGGTAAAGACATTGCAAGCACACTGGCTCCATATTGGATCTAGCAGGCGGAATACATATACCAGACATAGCTGTAGGTTATCCTGCTGCGTGGCTATCTGCAGACTAAAGGTCCCCATACACTACAACGATATGTCTGAGGATGAAGTCGGCTATAATTTCCCTTGAACTCCCCTGGGACCTTCCCGGGAGTGATTCCATACGATTTGGTACTTTTGTGCTATTTTTGCATAAGATATATCGCATGCGATTGATGAAGCCGCTATACATCGCATGCGATATATCGTGCGTCTTACAATTGTACCATGAGATTTATCTGATGGGCTGGATAGAGGGCTACGGGGGCTGGGAGTGTCCAGAGAATGCCAGTCACACTTCCCCGTTATACATCGCATGCGATATATCACATGCACAAAAACACACTTTTTTTTCATCTGATTCCATCCAATTCCGATCTATCATTAGTGCAGCACCAACGACCTAGGGGATCCTGACCGACAGCCACGGGGACGCGTATCAGATTGGATACGATCTAAAACACATCCGATTGTACACAATTTCTTACAATATATCAGACGGATATATCGGAATTGTATGAAATCGTGTAAAATCGTCCCAGTGTATGGGGCCCAGTTCTTTCTGCTACTTCTTTGACTGCTTTCTGTATCTGGCAACAGCCACAACTCCCATAGATAGATTACTGACACCCAGTGATGAACTCTGTTTGATGGTAGACTACAGGGGTAATTCAGAGTTGATCGCAGCAGCACATTTGTTAGCAGTTGGGCAAAACCATGTGTACTGCAGGGGAGGCAGATATAACATTTGCAGAGAGAGTTAGATTTGGGTGGGTTATATTGTTTCTGTGCAGGGTAACTACTGGCTGCTTTATTTTTACACTGCAAATTAGATTTCAGTTTGAACACACCCCACCCAAATCTAACTCTCTCTGCACATGTTACATCTGCCCCACCTGCAGTGCACATGGGCCCTCATTCCGAGTTGTTCGCTCGCTAGCTGCTTTTAGCAGCATTGCACACGCTAAGCCGCCGCCCTCTGGCACTGTATCTTAGCTTAGCAGAATAGCGAACGAAAGAGTAGCAGAACTGCTACTAAATAATTCCCTGCAGTTTCTGAGTAGCTCCAGACCTACTCACAGATTGCGATCACCTCTGTTCGTTTAGTTCCTGGTTTGACGTCACAAACACGCCCTGCGTTCGGCCAGCCACTCCCCCGTTTCTCCAGCCACTCCTGCGTTTTTATCTGGCACGCCTGCGGTTTTTAGCACACTCCCTGAAAACGGCCAGTTTCCGCCCAGAAACGCCCACTTCCTGTCAATCACAGTACGATCACTCGAGCGTTGAAAAAACGTTGCTCGAGCTTGTGTGAAAGTACTTAGCGCATGCGCACTGCGTACCATGCGCATTTTTGCAGTTTTTTTACTTAATCGCTGCACTGCGAAAATCGTCAGTGAGCGATCAACTTGGAATGACCACCATGGTTTTGCCCAACTGCTTACAAATTTGCTGCTGCGATCAACTCTGAATTACCCCCTACACCCCCAAGAGTAGCAGATTCTCACACTTCAATAAGACTGACCGAATTGTTATGGGAGGTGAAAGATGCAATTTGGGGGAATAGAAGAGGAACAATGGTACCTCTTGTGAAACTAGGTAAAATTATATAGCAATGATATTTTCTCTTACATCCTAGAGGATGCTGGGGACTCCGTAAGGACCATGGGGATAGACTGGCTCCGCAGGAGACATGGGCACTTTAAGAAAGACTTTAGATCTGGTGTGCACTGGCTCCTCCCTCTATGCCCCTCCTCCAGACCTCAGTTTGATACTGTGCCCAGTGGAGACTGGGTGCTTACAGGGAGCTCTCCTGAGTTTCCTGTCAAAGTATTTTAGTTAGGTTTTTTATTTTTAGGGAGCCTGCTGGCAACAGACTCCCTGCATCGAGTGACAGAGGAGAGAGAAACAGACCTACTTCTGTGAGTTTCAAGGCTCTGTTTCTTAGGCTACTGGACACCATTAGCTCCAGAGGGAGTCAGAACACAAGTCTCACCCTGGAGTTCGTCCCGGAGCCGCGCCGCCGTCCTCCTCACAGAGCCGGAAGATAGAAGCCGGGTGAGTATGAGAAGTAAAGAAGACTTCAGAGGCGGCAGAAGACTTCATGATCTTCACTGAGGTAACGCACAGCAGTGCAGCTGTGCGCCATTGCTCTCACACACGGCAGTCACTGTAAGGGTGCAGGGGGGGGGGGGGGGCGCCCGGCGCCCTGGGCAGTAATATAAACCCAATTTCTGCCAAAAGATATATATATATATATATATATATATACACATACACAGCTAGGCACTGTATATATAAAGAGCCCCCGCCAGTTTTTATTATATTTAAGTGGGACAGAAGCCCGCCGCCGAGGGGGTGGAGCTTCTCCCTCAGCACTCACCAGCGCCATTTTTCTCCACAGCACAGCTGAGAGGAAGCTCCCCGGACTCTCCCCTGCTTATCCACGGTGAAAGGGGGTTTCAGAGAGAGGGGGGGGGCACATAATTGGCAGCAAATAATAGTATTACAGCGCTACTGGGTAAACATATTGTGTGTTTTTTCCTGGGGTATTAGCGCTGGGTGTGTGCTGGCATACTCTCTCTCTGTCTCTCCAAAGGGCCTTGTGGGGGAACTGTCTTCAGATAAGAGGATTCTCTGAGTGTGTGGTGTGTCGGTACGTGTGTGTCGACATGTCTGAGGTAAAAGGCTCTCCTAAGGAGGAGATGGAGCAAATGTGTGTGTGTGTGTGTGTGGTGTCTCCGTCGACAACGCCGACACCTGACTGGATATGTGGAATTAAGTGCTGAGGTAAATTTATTGCACAAAAGATTAGAGAACAGATAGGGAATCTACCCATGTCTGTCCCTATGTCGCAGGGACCTTCAGAGTCTCACAACGCCCACTATCCAAAATAATAGACACTGATACCGACACGGAGTCTAACTCCAGTGTCAACTAAGATGATGCAAAGTTACAGCCAAAACTGGCAGAAAAGTATTTAATATATGATTATTGTAATAAAAGGTGTTTTGCATATCACTGATGTCCCATCTGTCCCTGACACGAGGGTACACATGTTTAAGGGGAAGAAAGCTGAGGTAACATTTCCCCCCTCTCATGAACCAAATGAATTGTGTGAAAAAGAGCGGGAATCTCCAGACAAGAAACTACAGTTTCCCAAAAGAATTCTCATGGCGTATCCTTTCCCTGCTAGGGCCAGGATACGATGGGAATCCTCCTCTAGGGTGGACAAGGCGTTGACACGTTTACCAAAAAAGGTTGCGCTGACATACCAAGATACAGCTACCCTCAGGGATCCTGCAGATTGCATGCATAAAAGTACTTTGAAGTCCATTTACACACATTCTGGTACACTACTCAGACTGGCGATTGTGTCGGCATGGGTTTATAGCGCTGTAGCAGCGTGGACAGATACCTTATCAGCGGAGATTGAAACCCTAGATAAGGATACCATGTTATTGACCCTAGGGTATATAAATGATGCTGTCTTATATATAAGACAGGCCCAAAAAGACATTGGTCTACTGGGTTCTAGAGTCAACGCTATGTCGATTTCTGCTAGACGTGTCCTGTGGAACATGCAATGGACAGGTGATGCCGACTAAAAGAGGCATATGGAGGCTTTACCTTACAAGGGTGGAGAAGGGCTCTCGGACCTGGTCTCCACATCTATAGCTGGTAAATCTGATCTTTTGCCTTATATTCCCTCACAGCCTAAGAAAGCATGACATTATCAAATGCAGTCCTTTCGGTCGCATAAAAACAAGAAAGTACGAGGAGCGTCCTTTCTTACCAGAGGTAAGGGCACAGCTAGTTCCCAGGAACAGAAGTCCTCCCTGGCCTCTACTAAAATCCACCGCATGACGCTGGGGCTCCGCTAAGGGAGTCCGCCCCAGTGGGAGCGCGTCTTCGACTCTTCAGCCACATCTGAGTTCACTCACAGGTGGATCCCTGGGCAATAGAAATTGTTTCTCAGGGTTACAAGCTGAAATTCGAAGAGGTGCTTCCTCGCCCAGTGACGTGCGGTGAGGTCAGGGACTGGGGAGGCACTGCAGCTAAACACCCCCCCCCGGAAAAAAAAAATGCAGTCCCCCCACACCGCTAAAACCAGCACCAGGCAGAACCAGCTAGGGGGGGTAATGCCATAGCAGGGGAGACACTCAGTGTGGGGTCCCCCTGCCATGCCATTATACACCCCCCAAACCAGTCAGTCCAGGGCTGGTATTCCTCGGAAAGTGGGGCCCCCAAAAAAATGAATATGGGGTCCCCCCTCCTGAGCAATAACCAGCACTGGGCTGATAGCCCAGTGCTATGCCCCGCATCCCTGGTGCGGTGGGTGCGGGGTTCATTGTATGCTTTTACTGTTCTTTACAAGTGGCCTACAGGTCCCAGCAAGCCTGCCCCAGCATGCTGGCACTTGGAGAACCACAAGTGCCAGCATGCCCGGACATAAATGGCCCACTGGCACCTGTAGTCCACCTGTAAAGAATAGTAATATTGTTCTTTACAGGTGGCCTACAGGTCCCAACAAGCCTGCCCCAGCATGCTGGCACTTGGAGAACCACAAGTGCCAGCATGCCCGAACATAAAGGGCCCGCTGGCACCTGTAGTCCACCTGTAAAGAAAATATAAAAAAAACCCCACTACACATACTTTAATAAAAACCTTTTATTAAACAGGGTCTTCACCTGGGGGCGGCAGCCTTTAAGCTCTTTTGCGTGGCCGCCGCCTTCCCAGGGCTTCTGGCATCTTCACCTGGGGGGGGCGCCACCTCCCCAGGGCTTCTGGCGTCTTCCTCCGGCGTCTTCACCTGGGAGGCGGCGGCCTGTAAGCTCTTTTGCATGGCCGCCGCCTTCCCAGGACTTCCAGCATCTCCACCCGGTGGGCGGCGGCTGCTAAGCTCTTTTGCATAGCCGCCGCCCATCCAGGACTTCCGGCGTCTTCGGTCTTCAGGAGCTCTTCTCAGCTCCTCCTCCGCCGTCGGACTGACAGCCGCTGCCTCGCGCTGACTTATACAAGTCAGCGAAGGGGGCGGGGCGATGACGTGGCGAGCCATGATTGGCTCACGGCGGCCATCTTGAATTTCAAAAATGACGCTGAGGCGCCATTTTTGAAATGGGTACCGCTTCCGCTGCCAAACTCTGCTGAACTGTACGTACTGCCGCTACCGCCGCCAGCACCGCCGCCGCCCGGCCCGCCGCATCCCGCACCTCCGCCGCCCGCACCCCTGCCGCCACCGACGCCCACACAGTGATTGACAGCGGATCCAGTGACGGATCCGCTGGCCAATCACTGTGGCCTCACTGACAGGGGACGTGCTTTCATAGGTTGAAAGCACGTCCCTGTAGGAAAGCGGCACCTCTAATGGTGCCGCTTTCCCATACAATTTCAATGGGCTTTTCCTGCCCATTGCTAGGCCCCGCCCGCGCCCGCCCCCTGCTCCCATATCTTTTATCAATCACTACGGGAGGCACCACGATCGGTGCCTCCCAAACTGATTTTACACAGTTTAATCATGAGTAAAATAATAAAGAAGATACTTATGTGTCATAAGTATCTTCTTTGTATTATTTTACTCATTAATGACAGGGGAGGCACTGCCTCCCCTGACTGCACGTCCCTGTCCTCGCCGGTTTTCCTTATCGGCCCTACCGGCTTCTCCCCCAGAAAGGGAGATAATATTAAATACAATTCACACATTGTATCTCCAACAGGTGGTGCTCAAGGTTCCCCTCCTTCAACAAGGAAGGAGTTATTACTCAACCTTGGCTGTAGTCCCGAAACCGGACGGTTCGGTCAGACCTATTTTAAAATTAAAATCTCTGAACCTATACTTGAAAAGGTTCAAATTCAAGATGGAATCGATCGGATCGATCATCACCAGCCTGGAAGGGGGGGATTTTATGGTGTATCTAGACATAAATGCTGCATACCTTCATGTTCCCATTTATCCACCCCATCAGGCGTACCTGAGAATTGCGGTACAGTATCATCATTACCAATTTCAGGGTAATTGGCTGAAATGATGGTGCTCCTACGCAAGCAAGGAGTCACAATTATCCCATAATTGGACGATCTCCTAATAAGGGCGAGATCAAAAGAGCAGTTGTTAAACAGCGTGTCACTTTCGCTGAAGGTGTCACAGCAACTCGGCTGTATTCTCAATATCCCAAAGTCACAGTTGGTTCCTATGACTCGTCTGCCTTTCTTGGGTATGATTCTGGATACGGACCAGAAATGGGTTTATCTTCCGATAGAGAAGGCCCAGGAACTAATGACTCTGGTAAAAAACCTATTAAAGCAAAAACAGGTGTCAGTGCATCACTGCACTCTGGTCCTGGGAAAGATGGTGGCATCTTACGGGGCCATTCCCTTCGGCAGGTTCCATACGAGGACCTTCCAATGGGATCTACGGGACAAGTGGTCCTGATCACATCTACAGATGCATCAGTTAGTCACCCTGTCCCCTAGGGCCAGGGTGTCTCTCCTATGGTGGCTGCAGAGTGCTCACCTTCTGCAGGGTCGCAGGTTCGCCATCCAGGACTGGGTTCTGGTAGCCACGGACGCGAGCCTCCGAGGTTGGGGAGCAGTCACACAGGGAAGAAACTTCCAAGGTCTTTGGGTCAAGTTAAAAAACTTGTATTAAAATCAACATCCTGGAGCTGAGGGCCATATACAACGCCCTTCGGCAAGCGGAGACATTGCTTCGCAACCTACCGGTTCTGATCCAGTCAGACAACATCACCGCAGTGGCTCATGTAAACCGCCAAGGCGGCATAAAGAGCAGAGTGGAAATGGCAGAAACCACCAGGATTCTCCGCTGGGCGGAAAATCATGTAAGCGCATTTTCAGCAGTTCATTCCGGGAGTGGACAACTGAGAAGCAGACTTCCTCAGCAAACACGACCTGCATCCAAGAGGGGACTTCTTTAGGAAGCCTTCGCACAGATTGCAAGTCAGTGGGGACTGCTACAGATAGACATGATGGCGTCCCGCCTCAACAAAAAGCTAAAGAGGTATTGCACCAGATCAAGAGACCCTCAGGCAGTAGCTGTAGATGCCCTAGTGACACCGTGGGTGTTCCAGTCGGTCTATGTATTTCCTCCTCTTCCTCTCATACCCAAGGTGCTGAGAATAGTAAGAAAAAGAGGAGTGAGAACAATCCTCATTGTTCCAGATTGGCCACGAAGGACCTGGTATCCGGATCTGCAGGAAATGCTCGCAGAAGATCCGTGGCCTCTTCCTCTAAGACAGGACCTGTTGCAACAGGGGCCCTGTCTATTCCAAGACTTACCGCGGCTGCGTTGGACGGCATGGCGGTTGAACGCTGGATCCTAGCGGATAAGGGTATTCCGGATGAGGTCATTCCTACGCTAATAAAGGCTAGGAAGGACGTGACATCTAAACATTATCACCGTATATGGCGGAAATATGTTTCTTGGTGTGAGGCCAGGAATGCTCCTACGGAAGAATTCCATCTGGGCCGTTTCCTTCACTTCGTGCAAACTCGAGTGAATTTGGGCCTAAAATTTAAGATCTATTAAGGTTCAGATTTCGGCCTTATCCATTTTCTTTCAAAAGGGATTGGCCTCTCTCTCCCTGAAGTACAAACCTTTGTGAAGGGAGTACTGCATATTCAGCCTCCTTTTGTACCTCCGGTGGAGCCCTGGGACCTTAACGTGGTGTTAAGTTTCATTAAGTCACACTGGTTTGAACCACTTAAAACGGTGGAGTTGAAATATCTCACTTGGAAGGTGGTCATGTTTTTAGCCTTGGCTTCGGCTAGGCGAGTGTCGGAATTAGCGGCTTTATCACATAAAAGCCCCTATCTGGTTTTACATATGGATAGAGCGGAATTGCGGACCCGTCCTCAATTCCTGCCAAAAGTGGTTTCATCCTTTCATATGAACCAACCTATTGTGGTGCCAGTGGCTACGCGTGACTTGGAGGATCCCGAGTCCCTTGATGTGGTCAGGGCTTTGAAAATTTACGTGGCCAGAACGGCTACAGTCACAAAAACAGAAGCACTGTTTGTCATGTATGCAACCAGCAAAATTGGTGCCCCTGCTTCAAAGCAGACTATTGCTCGCTGGATCTGTAACACGATTCAGAAGGCGCATTCTACGGCGGGATTGCCGTTACCTAAATCGGTCAAGGCCCATTCTACTAGGAAAGTGGGCTCTTCTTGGGCGGCTGCCCGAGGGGTCTCGGCGCTACAGCTGTGCCGAGCTGCTACTTGGTCGGGTTCAAACTCCTTTGCAAGGTTCTATAAATTTTATACCCTGGCTGAGGAGGACCTCCTGTTTGCTCAATCGGTGCTGCAGAGTCATCCGCACTCTCCCGCCCGTTTGGGAGCTTTGGTATAATCCCCATGGTCCTTACGGAGTCCCCAGCATCCTCTAGGACGTAAGAGAAAATAAGATTTTAAACCTACCGGTAAATCTTTTTCTCGTAGTCCGTAGAGGATGCTGGGCGCCCGTCCCAAGTGCGGACTACTTCTGCAAGACTTGTATATAGTTATTGCTTAAATAAGGGTTATGTTATAGTTTCATCGGTCCTGGACTGATGCTATGTCGTTTTTTCATACTGTTAACTGGGTAGTATATCACAAGTTATACGGTGTGGCTGGTATGAATCTTGCCCTTAGATTAACAAAAATCCTTTCCTCGTACTGTCAGTCTCCTCTGGGCACAGTTTCTCTAACTGAGGTCTGGAGGAGGGGCATAGAGGGAGGAGCCAGTGCACACCAGATCTAAAGTCTTTCTTAAAGTGCCCATGTCTCCTGCGGAGCCCGTCTATCCCCATGGTCCTTACGGAGTCCCCAGCATCCTCTACGGACTACGAGAAAAAGATTTACCGGTAGGTTTAAAATCTTATTTTCTCTTGCGTCCTAGAGGATGCTGGGGTCCACATTAGTACCATGGGGTATAGACTGGTCCACTAGGAGCCATTGGCACTTTAAGAGTTTGAGAGTGTGGGCTGGCTCCTCCCTCTATGCCCCTCCTACCAGACTCTGTTTAGAAAATGTGCCCTGAGGAGCCGATCACAGCTAGGGGAGCTCCTAGAGCTTCTTTAGTTTTATTGTTTTTTTTTCTAAGAGTGTTTAGGCACAGGGAGGCTGCTGGCAACAGCATCCCTGCTTCGGGGGACTTAGGGGGGGGGGAGTAGTGTCCGTCCTGCGGGGTCTGACTATAAATTTAGTGTGTAGTCTATTAAGGTAGTCAGTCAGCGCTAGGCAGTTGTATTGCATCTGCCTAGGGAAGTGCTGTGCGTGTGTGCTCGCTCCAAACTCTGTGTTCCTTTGTGGAATACTTGGGGGGGAAACTGTGTCTGACATTTTCCTGTGTGGGTGGGGGTGTCTGTATTCTCACATTGCCGTGTCCAGGGACTCTGTGTCTTATGCTACAGAGGACAATTCCTCTATGGAGGAATCCATTCCATGTACACAGGAATGTAATGTTTTATCTCAGATCCCTATTACTGAGCCTGAGTGGTTGACCTCTATTAAGGGGATGATATCTCAGATCTCTACTAGGGTAGCCCATACTGAGACTGAAACTAAGGTGTTAAAAAAATCTATGGCTGTTTGATTAGGTTCTGTTCCATCAAAATCCCCTAGCATGTTCCCACAGAAACGTGCACTTGCCCAGATTATGCAAGATGACACGGATACCGACTCTGATACAGCAGACGGTGATAGGGACTGCTGAGGGGGGCAGCATCCCTTGCAAAGGGGGTGCAGCTCATGATTGAGGCCATTAGAGATGTGTTAAGCATTACTGACACCCCACCTGAGCAGGTTGAGGAGGCTTACTTAATTGACAATAAGAAAGCTTCGCTAACCTTCCCTGCGTCTAAAGAATTAAACGCTCTATTTGTGAAAATCCTTGGAGAACCCAGAGAAAAAATTCCAAATCCCAAAAAGGGTTCTGGTTGCTTTTCCCTTCCCTGAGGATGATAGGAAAAAATGGGAAACCCTACCCATAGTTGCGGTATTTGTTTCCAGACTGTCAAAAAAGGTGCTTTTGCCTGTCCCTGGATCTACCGCGTTAAAAGAACTAGCGGATCGTAAGATTGACACTATGCTCAAGTCCATATACACTGCTTCAGGAGTGGCGTTAAGGCCTACTATTGCCTGTGCATGGATTTCTAAAGCCATAGTAAAGTAGTCAGGCACATTACTAGAGGATTTGGATACAATGGATAGAAGTGACATTGAATTGTTTTTACGTAACATACAGGATTCTGCTGGGTTCATGGTGGAATCCATGACGTACCAGGGTACGCTGACTGCACGGATATCTTCCATGTCTGTTTCAGCTCACAGGGGACTCTGGCTATGCCAGTAATCTGCCGACGCGGAATCCAGGAGAAGTGTGGAGAACCTACCCTTCACAGGTCAGGCTCTATTTGGGGAAGCATTGAATGCGTGGATCTCCACGGCAACCGCTGGTAAGTCAACCTTTCTTCCCTCAGACAACGAAGAAACCCTTTTCTACGTCCACAACGCAGTCCTTTTGGACCGCTAAGGCTAGAAAGTCCAACCTCCTACCACTTTCTTCAGAGGTGGCCGAGCAAAATCCAAAAAACCTGCACCCGCAGATTCCCAGGAACAGAAGCCTGCCTCTGTTTCCTCAAAATACTCAGCATGACGGTGTACCTCACTGCCTGGAGAACGGGCAGGTTGGGAGCGAGACTCGGACATTTCAGTCACGTCTGGGTGTCATCCGGCCTGGATCACTGGGTACAGGATGTTGTGTCCCAGGAGTACAGACTGGGGTTTCAAGAGCTCCCACCTCACAGATTCTTCAAATTAGTCTTGCCAGCTTTGCTGACAGAAGGGGCTATCCTTCAGGAAGCCATTCAAAAATTAGAAAGGTCAAATGTCATTGTCCCAGTTCCACGTCATCTGATAAACAAGGGTTATTATTCAAACCTATTCGTGGTACCGAAACCGGATTGTTCGGTCAGGCCAATTTTGAACCTGAAGTCGTTAAAACCCTTGTCTAAGGGAATTCAAGTTCAAAATGGAGTCTCTGAGAGCAGTGATCTCAGGGCTGGAGGAGGGAGAGTTTCTGGTATTTCTAGATATCAAGGATGCGTATTTCCACATTCTGATTTGGCCGCCACACCAGGCTTATCTCAGATTTGCGCTGTTGGACTGTCACTATCACTTCCAGGCACTGCCATTCAGCCTCTCCACAGCACTGCGGGTGTTCACCAAGGTAATGGCAGAGATGATGATTCTCCTCTGCAAGCAGGGGGTGAATATAATTCCGTATCTGGACAATCTGCTGATAAAGGCATCTTCCAGGGAGAGGTTGTTGCAGTCCATTGCTCTCATGACTCGACTGCTCAGAGAACACGGATGGATCCTGAATCTTCCAAAGTCAAATTTGGAGCCGACAAGGAGATTGTCTGTCTTTCCTAGGGATGATCCTCGACACAGAAGTGCAGAGGGTATTTCTACCGGTGGAAAAAGCGTTGGTGATACAAACGATGGTTCGGGATGTTTTGAGACCTGCCCGGGTATCGGTTCATCAGTGCATTGGAGATGGTTGCCTCCTACGAGGCTCTACAGTAATGAAGATTTAATGCACGGTCCTTCCAACTGGATCTCCTGGACAAGTGGTCGGGATCTCACCTACACATGCACCAGAGGATACGTCTGTCGCCGAAAGCCAGGATTTCACTCCTGTGGTGGCTACAGCTGCCTCACCTTCTCGAGGGACGCAGGTTCGGGATTCAGAACTGGATCCTTCTAACCACTGATGCAAGTCTCAGAAGTTGGGGCGCAGTCACCCAAGGGGAAACCTTCCAAGGAAGGTGGTCAAATCTGGAATCCATTCTTCCAATAAACATCCTGGAACGAAGAGCCGTGTACAACGGTCTTCTACAAGCGGCACACCTTCTACAAGATCAGACCATTCAAGTACAGTCGGAAAATGTGACGACAGTGGCCTACATAAACAGTCAGGGCGGAATGAAGAGCAGAGCTGCAATGTCAGAGGTAACAAGAATCCTCCTCTGGGCAGAAAAGCACGCGGTGGCACTGTCAGCAATCTTCATTCCGGGAGTGGACAACTGGGAAGTGGACTTCCTCAGCAGTCTGGAGGTGTTCACGCAAGTAACAAGTCTTTGGGGTGTACCTCAAATAGACATGATGGCTTCCCGTCTCAACAAGAAGCTTCGGAGGTACTGTTCCAGGTGAAGAGACCGGCAAGCAGTGGCGGTGGACGCCCTGGTAACTTCGTGGGTATTCAAGTCAGTGTACGTGTTCCCTCCACTTCCACTCATTCCAAGGATTCTAAAGCTCATAAAGAGAACAAGAGTTCAGGCAGTCCTCATTACTTCAGACTGGCCGAGAAGGGCTTGGTACGCGGATCTTCTGGAATTACTGCTGGAAAAGCCGAGGCCTCTTCTTCTTCGCGAGGACCTTCTGCTACAGGGGCCGTTCGCTTATGAAGACTTACCACGGCTACGTTTGACGGCATGGCGGTTGAGTGCCAGATCTTAGCTAGGAAGGGCATTCCAAGCAAGGTCATTCCTACCCTGATACAGGCTAGAAAAGGAGTAATGTCAAAGCATTACCATCGTATTTGGAAAAAGTATGTGTTTTGGGTAGAATCCAAGAAGTTTCCTATGGTGGAGTTTCAACTTGGACGGTTTCTCCTCTTCCTGCAAGCAGGTGTGGATGTGGGCCTGCGTTTGGGATCCATAAAGGTCCAGATTTCGGCCTTGTCCATTTTCTTCCAGACACAACTGGCTTCCCTCCCTGAGGTTCAGACTTTCTTGAAAGGGGTTATGCACATCCAGCTTCCCTTTGTGCCTTCTACGGCACCCTGGGATCTTAACGTAGTATTGCAGTTCCTGCAATCGGATTTGTTCGAGCCTTTACAGGAGGTTGAGTTCAAGTTTCTTACGTGGAAGGCTGTCACCTTGTTGACCTTAGCTTCTGCTAGATGTGTGTCGAAATTGGGGGTTTTGTCTTGTAAAAGCCCCTGCTTAATCTTTCATGAAGGTAGAGCTGAGCTCAGGACGCGTCAGCGGTTCCTTCCAAAGGTTGTGTTGGCTTTTCATATCAACCAGCCTATTGTGGTGTCAGTGGCTACTGACTCCTCAATTCAATCAAAGTCCTTGGATGTTGTAAGGGCTCTGAAGATCTATGTGAAGAGGACTGCTCGTCACAGGAAATCGGACTCTGTTTGTCATGTATGATCCCAAGAAAATTGGGTGTCCTGCTTCTAAACAGACGATTTCTCGCTGGATCAGGTTCACTATCCAGCATGCTTATTCTACAGCAGAAACAGAAAAAAGGTTTGTAGGCGCTGAGCAGGGACGTGCAAATATAACCCTGAAAATGGCAGCCACCTGGTAAGGAGGTAGCCGGCCTCCTTAAAATAAAACAACTGAAACAAACCACCAGGTCGGCGCACAATATCAGTGATGTTGATAAAAAACAATTTATTAAATAAAAACAAAAACAAACTGATTAAAAAGACCACAACAATATACAAAGCGTAAATGTGAGGTATTATAAACCTCTAATACAAACATAGAGTGTGTAAATATATGAAAGGGACGCTGACAGATGGGAGAGCCAGTCTCTATAGAAAAGAATTAATCTCTCACATATGTTCCATATCTGACAGTTCAAATGGAAATGAATATTGCCAAATTGTATAGTTAGCGTCTATGACCATATGAAAGTGTCCAGATTTAAATAGCTATTTCCTTGGAGCACATATGAATGATAAACCAACCGATTGCTGTTACTCACTGAGCCGTTGTAATCTCTTACTGCACGGGATGGGTAGTTGAAATCCGCTTATTATCACCCTGTGCATGGGTGAGACATCCGTCAGCGGTATGTTTTAGATGAAAATCATTCCCTTCAGTACGGCACCGAGTGAGTGCGCCGGAACGTCGTGCAAATCCCCCAGCTCAACTGAGCAGTGCCCAGCCGGGCAAGGTGTAGCAGTGTTCCAAATGCAGGGGAAGTGTAAGTGAGATGATTAAATCGCTGGCTCTCCCATCTGTCAGCGTCCCTTTCATATATTTATACACTCTATGTTTGTATTAGAGGTTTATAATACCTCATATTTACGCTTTGTATATTGTTGTGGTCTTTTTAATCAGTTTGTTTTTGTTTTTATTTAATAAATTGTTTTTTATCAACATCACTGATATTGTGCGCCGACCTGGTGGTTTGTTTCAGTTATTCTACGGCAGGATTGCAGTGTCCAAAATCTGTTAAGGCCCTCTCTACTCGTAAGGTGGGTTCTTCCTGGGCGGCTGCCCGAGGTGTCTCGGCTTTACAGCTTTGCCGAGCGGCTACTTGGTCAGGGGCAAACACGTTTGCTAGGTTCTACAATTTCGATACTTTGGCCTCTGAGGACCTAAAGTTTGGTCGATCAGTTCTGCAGGAGCCTCTGCGCTCTCCCTCCCGTTCTGGGAGCTTTGGTACGCTTTGGTACATCCCCATGGTACTAATATGGACCCCAGCATCCTCTAGGACATAAGAGAAAATAGGATTTTAATTACCTACCGGTAAATCCTTTTCTCGTAGTCCGTAGAGGATGCTGGGCTCCCGCCCAGTGCTTTGTTTTCCTGCAGTTGTTCTTTGGTTCAGCACTGCTTTGTTCTTAGTTGAGTACTGTGTTGTTACTTGGTTAAGTATGGTTCTTCAGCTGTTGCTGAGTTTTCAAGCTGATTAGCTTGGTTCGCCTTGTTTGTGTGAGCTGGTGTGAATCTCACCACTGTCTGGATTTCCTTCTCTCGAAGTTGTCCGTCTCCTCCGGGCACAGTTTCTATACGGAGTCTGGTAGGAGGGGCATAGAGGGAGGATCCAGCCCACACTATCAAACTCTTAAAGTGCCCTGGTGGACCAGTCTATACCCCATGGTACTAATATGGACCCCAGCATCCGCTACGGACTACGAGAAAAGGATTTACCGGTACGTAATTAAAATCCTGTTTTTATACATTTTATAACTTACTAGTTAATTTTAGTCAACTACAAAGGGAAAAAGAAAATACAGGGTTAGAGCTGGTTTTTATACAGCAATGTATACATATGGACTCTTGTGTGTGTGTGTGTGTGTATACATATGGACTTTTACAAGGCTGAAAGATTGTAATGCTAAATAGCGACTGTATTTTGCAGCACAAATTTTATGGGAACCATGGATTTGTCCTTCGTATGTATCTTGAATATATGTTTACCAGGGCATGTTGAGTGCTACACTGATGTTACTGGCTAATGCAATAGAAACCTGGAACAAGTGACGTTCAAAATGTGTCTAATTAAATATTTTCTGCTTGCTTCCAGTGTGGTGCTGACTCCCTCGGCTGTGACAGACTGGGATGTTTTAACCTTAGTATACGGGGACATGGGTAAGCTAGACACTGTCACTTGTAGTACAATTATTAATCAAGTGCCAACAAGATAATTTTCATAGGAATTCAATCACTATATGCCACCTTTTTAATAATCTGAACTTGCTCACAGTCTCCAGTCTCTGCAGGGAACTGTTTAATCCCTGGCTCTGCTCCCCAGCCTCGTAGTCTCCAGTCTCTGCAGGGAACGGCTTGATCCCCGGCTCTGTTCCCCAGCCTCGTAGTCTCCAGTCTCTGCAGGGAACGGCTTGATCCCCGGCTCTGTTCCCCAGCCTCATAGTCTCCAGTCTCTGCAGGGAACTGCTTGATGCCCGGCTCTGCCCCCCAGCCTCGTAGTGTCCAGCCTCTGCAGGGAACGGCTTGATGTCCGGCTCTGTTCCCTAGCCTCATAGTCTCCAGTCTCTGCAGGGAACGGCTTGATCCTCGGCTCTGTTCCCCAGCCTCGTAGTGTCCAGTCTCTGCAGGGAACGGCTTGATGCCCGGCTCTGCCCCCCAGCCTCGTAGTCTCCAGTCTCTGCAGGGAACGGCTTGATGCCCGGCTCTGCCCCCCAGCCTCGTAGTCTCCAGTCTCTGCAGGGAACGGCTTGATCCCCGGCTCTGCTCCCCAGCCTCGTAGTCTCCAGCCTCTGCAGGGAACGGCTTGATCCCCGGCTCTGCCCCCCAGCCTCGTAGTCTCCAGTCTCTGCAGGGAACGGCTTGATCCCCGGCTCTGCTCCCCAGCCTCGTAGTCTCCAGTCTCTGCAGGGAACGGCTTGATCCCCGGCTCTGCCCCCCAGCCTCGTAGTCTCCAGTCTCTGCAGGGAACTGCTTGATGTCCGGCTCTGCCCCCCAGCCTCATAGTCTCCAGTCTCTGCAGGGAACGGCTTGATCCCCGGCTCTGCCCCCCAACCTTTATCCAATACTAGAAGACGTTCAGTGGGTCTTGAGCTTTTTATTTTGTAGTATTGACGGAAATGCGTGTATTATTCTGATTACTGAACCTCTGCTGCTGTTAGATCACACTCAGTACTGGACGCTATCTGATCAGAATGTCATCATTTAGAATGTCGACACAAACATTTTCTGAATGTCAACAGTGTCAACATGGTTAAAATGTCAACTTGTTTATTATGTTGATGGTATATTGTAGTGCTGTGGTTAGGCTTAAATAGTCAAAAAATGGTACGTCACCATTTTTACCATGTCAGGCTTTAGACATATCATATCACACCCATGTTGGACTATGGGCGATCAAGCGCCTCTTGCAGAAAATACTATGTGCACACTTGTAGACGGGCAACCTCTTTAACAGCAGTGTTTGTCTTTCTAGGTGTTCATTCCATATAATGCTGTTTTATGCTATAGATAGTGTCTGGGTACTCGTCTATGGATGGCATTACTGTGATGCAGAATAATAACTGCTTCTATTTTTTCTATTTCTTCTGTAGGGATTGTGTTCAGTATGTGAAAAGCTTCAATATTCCCTTGCTGGTACTTGGAGGAGGGGGTTACACAGTCCGCAATGTAGCGCGGTGCTGGTGAGTAGCCACAGGAAATGTTGCGGAGTTTGCCACTTGCACTTCACCGTGAAAGATATCGGATTGTTCCCTGTAGAGCAGAACCCCCAAGCTGCTGGTGACTCTAGTGTAGGTAACGTTTGTAACCGAAATTTACGTGTAACTAAGGGGGTCATTCCGACCTGATCGCTCGCTGCCGTTTGTTGCAGCGCAGCGATAGGGTCGGAACTGCGCATGCTCCGACGCCGCAGTGCGCTGGCGCGTGGAAGCAGTCTTTGCCTAGCAATCGCCTCTGAGGCGGTCGCTGGGCGGGAGGGGGCTGGATGGCGGCGTTAAGCCGCCGTTTAGGGGGAGCGGTCCAGGCAACGCAGGCGCGGCCGGACCGTGGGGGGGGGGGGGGGCGTGCCGGTCACGCGCAGCCGCTGCGGGCTGGGGAGCGATGAGTAGCTCCCGCCCAGCACGCTAAAGCTGCGCTGGCCGGGAGCTACTCTTGAAATGCAAAGGCATCGCCGCTGTGTGATGCCTTTGCACTTCTGCGGTGGGGGGAGGGGGGCAGCACTGACATGCGGGGCGGGATAGCCCTGTGCTGGGCGTCCCCCCCGCATGTCAGTGTGAATGATCGTAGCTGTGCTAAATTTAGCACAGCTACGATCAACTCTGAATGACCCCCTAAATGTCTTCTCAAAGTGATTGTAGTGAAGCCAAGTTTCTCTAACGTCCTAGTGGATGCTGGGAACTCCGTAAGGACCATGGGGAATAGCGGGCTCCGAAGGAGGCTGGGCACTCTAGAAAGATTCATGACTACCTGGTGTGCACTGGCTCCTCCCACTATGACCCTCCTCCAAGCCTCAGTTAGATTTCGTGCCCGGCCGAGGTTGGATGCACACTAGGGGCTCTCCTGAGCCCTTAGAAAGAAAGTATAGTTTAGGTTTTTTATTTTCAGTGAGACCTGCTGGCAACAGGCTCACTGCAGCGAGGGACTAAGGGGAGAAGAAGCGAACTCGCCTGCTTGCAGCCGGATTGGGCTTCTTAGGCTACTGGACACCATTAGCTCCAGAGGGATCGACCGCAGGCCCAGTCCTTGGTGTTCGGTCCCGGAGCCGCGCCGCCGTCCCCCTTACAGAGCCAGAAGCAAGAAGAGGTCCGGAAAAACGGCGGCAGAAGACATCAGTCTTCACCAAGGTAGCGCACAGCACTGCAGCTGTGCGCCATTGCTCCTCATACACACTTCATACTCCGGTCACTGAGGATGCAGGGCGCTGGGGGGGGGGGCGCCCTGAGAAGCAATAATAACACCTTGGCTGGCAAAAATTCCACAATATATAGTCCCAGAGGCTATATATGTGGAAAATACCCCTGCCAGAATCCAGAAAAAAGCGGGAGAATAGGCAGCGGAAAAGGGGCGGAGCTATCTCCCTCAGACACACTGGCGCCATTTCTCCTTCACAGATCCGCTGGAAGGAAGCTCCCTGGCTCTCCCCTGCAGTCTACAACAGAACAGGGTAAAAACAGAGAGGGGGGGCACTAAATTTAGGCGCTAGCTATATATATATATATATATATATATATATATATATATATATATATATATATATATATATACTAGGTGCTTCATCGCGCCCTACGGGCGCTCTTCACACCGTCGCAAGGGGCTACGCCCCCTTAACCCTTGCATGCCTTTCTGGGGTTTAATATTTGTATTATATGGAGTATTACCTGCATTCCTTTGTTAGTGGTTAAATATTGCACAATGAAAGGGCGTGCGATGGTGAAGGAGGCGCAGCCCCTTGCGACGGCGTGAACAGCACCTGAAGGGCACGATGTACAGAATGTAGCGGGTGCGGGGGGGACTGCGGATGGTGTCTGTAGATGCTGCAAGTGGAGGGGAGGCAGAAGTGGGGGTGGGGCCCGGATGGGGAAGGTTCGGGAGGTGCTGCGCGTGGGGGAGGGGCAGAGGAGTGGGGGATGCAGATGGGGGAGGGGTCCGGAGGCACTGAAGGTGGGGGAGGGGCAGGGGTGCCACGGGTGGGAGAGGGGCAGGTGTGGGGATGTTGTGGATGGATGAAGGGTTCCAGAGGTGCTGTGGGATGGGAAGGGACGGGAGTGCCGGGGGTGGGGTAGGGGACCGCAGGCACCATGGGTAGGGTAGGGGCAGGTACGGGTGTTGCGGCGGATGGGAAAGGAGGTCCGGAGGTGCTGCAGAAGGTGGAGGGGCAGGTGCGGGGGTGCCATTGGTGGGGGAGGGGTGGGTGAGGGGGGGACCGCTGATGGAGGAGGGTGTCTGCAGATGCTGCGGGTGGAGGGGGGCAGGTGTGGGGGGAGACATATAAGGGGGGTGAATGGTGGAAGGGGCCTGGAGGTGCTGTGGGTGGTGAAGGGGTGGAGGAGTGGGAGCCACGGGTGGTGTAGGGGGTCTGGAGGCACAGCATGTGGGGGAGGGGTGGAGTTCCGCATGTGGAGGAGGGGAAGGTGCGGAGGTGTGGTGCATTGGGGAGAGGTCTGGAGGCGCTGCGGGTACTGTATATGCCATAAAAGATAGTTGGAGGGTATGCAGTAACAGGGCCAGGACAGGAGTGACAGGGTCGGTACAGGGTTGACGGGGCCAGGACAGGGGTGACAGGGTCAGAACAGGGGTGACGGGGCCAGGACAGGGGTGACGGGGCCAGGACAGGGGTGACGGGGCCAGGACAGAAATGATAGGGCCAGGATAAGGGTGGCAGGGCAAGGCCAGGGGTGACAGGGACATGACAGAACACAGGGCACGGGAGAGATTGGTATTAGGGACAAAACAGTGGTGACAGACAGATGTGTCTTACCGGAGTCACTGCTGCTGGCTGCTGCTGTTCCACTCCAACCTGTTGGGATCTGCTGCTGCTGGAGACTTGGCATGGCTGACTCTCTCAGGCTGGATTCCTGCTTCCTCTGCCCGTCCGCATCCCTCCCCCCCTCCTCAGTCACACACCGCAGACCTCGCGCAGCTGCCGGGCACTGTGGTAAGGTGAGACTGGAAATGACTGGTTAGCCCCCAGGAGATGCTGCGGCTGGAGGGAGGAGGGGGTCATAGCATGCACGTGGCGCGGACCTCACGGCTTCCGGGCACTGTGGTAAGGGGAGACTGGGAGTGACTGGTTAGCTCCCAGGAGACGCTGCGGCTGGAGGGAGGAGGGGGTCGGAGCCTGCAAGCAGCTCGGATTTCTGCAGCGCTACCCGCCGGCTAAAGTGTGTGAAGGAGCTGGGCGCACCTCACTGCGGGTGGCAGCGCTGCAGCTAGCGGTGGGGTTGCTGGGGCTGGAGATAACAGAGGCAGTACGGAACCTGCACAGCAGCAGGTGCCCCACAAAACTGCAGCTAAGAAGCGTGGAGTGTGCCAGAAAGTGACGTTCCTCCACGCCAGAGAGACCCTGCCGAGTATGCCGATGTGGGGGGTCAAGCACACAGTGAGCCGGTGCCCGTCTGTCTGTACGGCATACCCCCTCACACCCCCCCCCATACCTCCCAACTGTCCCGATTTTCGCGGGACAGTCCCATTTTTTGGGGTCTGTCCCGCTGTCCCACCCGCGGGTCGCAGTGTCCGGCGGTGGGGGGGGGGGGGGGGGGGCAGTTGGAAAGCTCCTGTACTCGCTGTTCTGCTTAGCAGAGCAGCGGTGAATAGTGGAGACAGAGGGAGAGGGGGCATCAGGGGGTACGGATTAATGGGGGGGTTCCAGCAGCAGAGCCGGATTAAGGTGGGGGGGGGCAGGGGATACGTACCGTTGGCCCCACAGTTTTAGGGGGCCCCCGGCTGGAGTAGCTCTGTTCCAGCTCAGAAGCTCCCCCACCCCCCGTCCTGCCAGCAACAGTGGCAGCATTTGTGCTACAGTCAGCACACGCTGCTGCATATTGGCAGGTCTGTGGTGTTGCAGGGAGGCAGCAGCCTCCCTGCTTTCTTCTCCCTGTGCGGGTGTGTAGGGGGGAGCGACCACCTCCTCTGGATTTAGCCCTAGCTGAGGGGCCAAAATCCCATCAAAAAAATAAAAATAAAAATAGAAATTTGCATAAGGGGGCGTGGCCACGCGGGCCGCGATTAGGCCACGCCCTAACCCACAGCAGGCACAGCAATGAGATAGGGCTCCCCTGTCACAAGTGCCCTGGGCCCCCCGGAATCATAATCAGCCCCTGGGAGCATGCCAGCAGCTCACAGAGCGCTGGGCATGCTCCCTCACTGACTAAAACGGGGCCCTCCCGTGAAGCCACGCCCCCTTTTCGCAGAGTGTGTTTCCCTCCTTCTGCCTGGATAAAGCTCCTGCAGAAAGCTGGGAGGTCTGCACCCCTGCCTGTGCCATGCCCAATGCCCATGCTATCTGCTTCTGCTCCTAGTCTCCTGTAGATTTGGCCAGATCTCTGTGACTCATTTGACTAACTCCGCCCAGTGTTGTAACTCCGCCCAGCGTTAGCAAATGAATCACAAGGTCACAGAATAGGGCTATTATATAGGAGAGATATATATATATATATATATATATATATATATATATATATATATATATATATATATATAAAAAGCAGCTATAGGGGACATAACTCAGTTAGTCCCTGCATTATATAGCGCTCTGGTGTGTGCTGGCATACTCTCACTCTGTCCCCCCAAAGGGCTTTTGTGGGTCCTGTCCTCATTCGGAGCATTCCTTGTGTGTGTGCGGTGTGTCGGTACGGCTGTGTCGACATGTTTGATGAGGATAATGATGTGGAGGCGGAGCAGATGCCTTTAGAAGGGATGTCAACCCCTGCGGGGCAGACACCTGAGTGGATGGGCTTATGGAAAGTAATGAGTGCACGTATAGACTCCTTATATAAAAAAATCGACGACATGCCAAATGTGGGACAGCCGACTTCTCAGCTCGTGCCTGCCCAGGCGTCGCATGGGTCGTCAGGGGCTCTAAAACGCCCGCTACCTCAAGCAGACCCAGATGTCGACACTGATACTGACACCAGTGTCGACGACGATGAGTCTAACCTGATGTCCACTAAGGCCATTCGCAGCATGATTGAGGCAATGAAAGAGGTGTTACACATTTCTGATATAAATACAGGTACCACTAAAAAGGGTATTATGTTTGGGGAGAAAAAACTACCCGTAGTTTCTCTGACGTCCTAAGTGGATGCTGGGGACTCCGTCGGGACCATGGGGATTAGCGGCTCCGCAGGAGACAGGGCACAAAAGTAAAAGCTTTAGGATCAGGTGGTGTGCACTGGCTCCTCCCCCTATGACCCTCCTCCAAGCCCCAGTTAGGTTTTTGTGCCCGGCCGAGAAGGGTGCAATCTAGGTGGCTCTCCTAAAGAGCTGCTTAGAGTAAAAGTTTTATTAGGTTTTTTATTTTCAGTGAGTCCTGCTGGCAACAGGCTCACTGCAACGAGGGACTTAGGGGAGAAGAAGTGAACTCACCTGCGTGCAGGATGGATTGGCTTCTTAGGCTACTGGACACTAGCTCCAGAGGGACGATCACAGGTACAGCCTGGATGGGTCACCGGAGCCGCGCCGCCGACCCCCTTGCAGATGCTGAAGAGAGAAGAGGTCCAGAAATCGGCGGCTGAAGACTTCTCAGTCTTCATGAGGTAGCGCACAGCACTGCAGCTGTGCGCCATTGCTCTCAGCACACTTCACACCAACGGTCACTGAGGGTGCAGGGCGCTGGGGGGGGCGCCCTGGGCAGCAATGAAAGTACCTATACTGGCTAAAAATACATCACATATAGCCTCTGGGGCTATATGGATGTATTTAACCCCTGCCAGGTTGTCAGAAAAACGGGAGAAGAAGCCCGCCGAAAAGGGGGCGGGGCCTATTCTCCTCAGCACACAGCGCCATTTTCCCTCACAGAACTGCTGGTGGGAAGGCTCCCAGGCTCTCCCCTGCACTGCACTACAGAAACAGGGTTAAAACAGAGAGGGGGGGCACTTATTTGGCGATATGATTATATATTAAGATGCTATAAGGGGAAAACACTTATATAAAGGTTGTCCCTGTATAATTATAGCGTTTTGGTGTGTGCTGGCAAACTCTCCCTCTGTCTCCCCAAAGGGCTAGTGGGGTCCTGTCCTCTATCAGAGCATTCCCTGTGTGTGTGCTGGGTGTCGGTACGTGTGTGTCGACATGTATGAGGACGATGTTGGTGAGGAGGCGGAGCAATTGCCTGTAATGGTGATGTCACTCTCTAGGGAGTCGACACCGGAATGGATGGCGTATTTAGGGAATTACGTGATAATGTCAACACGCTGCAAGGTCGGTTGACGACATGAGACGGCCGGCAAACAAATTAGTACCTGTCCAGGCGTCTCAAACACCGTCAGGGGCTTTAAAACGCCCATTTACCTCAGTCGGTCGACACAGACAGGGACACTGACTCCAGTGTCGACGGTGAAGAAACAAACGTATTTTCCTTTAGGGCCACACGTTACATGTTAAGGGCAATGAAGGAGGTGTTACATATTTCTGATACTACAAGTACCACAAAAAAGGGTATTATGTGGGGTGTGAAAAAACTACCTGTAGTTTTTCCTGAATCAGATAAATTAAATGAAGTGTGTGATGATGCGTGGGTTTCCCCCGATAGAAAATAATTGGCGGTATACCCTTTCCCGGCAGAAGTTATGGCGCGTTGGGAAACACCCCTTAGGGTGGATAAGGCGCTCACACGCTTATCAAAACAAGTGGCGTTACCGTCTCCAGATACGGCCGCCCTCAAGGAGCCAACTGATAGGAGGCTGGAAAATATCCTAAAAAGTATATACACACATACTGGTGTTATACTGCGACCAGCGATCGCCTCAGCCTGGATGGGCAGCGCTGGGGTGGCTTGGTCGGATTCCCTGACTGAAAATATTGATACCCTTGACAGGGACAGTATTTTATTGACTATAGAGCATTTAAAGGATGAATTTCTATATATGCGAGATGCACAGAGGGATATCTGCACTCTGGCATCAAGAGTAAGTGCGATGTCCATATCTACCAGAAGATGTTTATGGACACGACAGTGGTCAGGTGATGCAGATTCCAAACGGCACATGGAAGTATTGCCGTATAAAGGGGAGGAGTTATTTGGGGTCGGTCCATCGGACCTCGTGGCCACGGCAACAGCTGGAAAATCCACCTTTTTTTTTACCCCAAGTCACATCTCAGCAGAAAAAGACATCGTCTTTTCAGCCTCAGTCCTTTCGTCCCCATAAGGGCAAGCGGGCAAAAGGCCAGTCATATCTGCCCAGGGATAGAGGAAAGGGAAGAAGACTGCAGCAGGCAGCCCATTCCCAGGAACAGAAGCCCTCCACCGCTTCTGCCAAGTCCTCAGCATGACGCTGGGGCCGTACAAACAGGTGCGGTGGGGGGTTGTCTCAAGAGTTTCAGCACGCAGTGGGCTCACTCGCATGTGGACCCCTGGATCCTACAAGTAGTATCCCAGGGGTACAGAATGGAAATTCGAGACGTCTCCCCCTCGCAGGTTCCTGAAGTTTGCTTTACCAACGTCTCCCTCCGACAGGGAGGCAGTATTGGAAACAATTCACAAGCTGTATTCCCAGCAGGTGATAATCAAAGTACCCCTCCTACAACAAGGAAAGGGTCCTGGGAAAGATGGTAGCTTCTTACGAAGCAATTCCCTTCGGCAGGTTCCATGCCAGAATCTTTCAGTGGGACCTGTTGGACCAGTGGTCCGGATCGCATCTTCAGATGCATCGCTTAATAACCCTGTCTCCAAGAACCAGGGTGTCTCTACTGTGGTGGCTGCAGAGTGCCCATCTTCTAGAGGGCCGCAGGTTCGGAATACAGGACTGGGTCCTGGTGACCACGGATGCCAGCCTTCGAGGCTGGGGGGCAGTCATACAGGGAAGAAACTTCCAAGGACTATGGTCGAGTCAGGAGACTTCCCTTCACATAAATATTCTGGAACTAAGGGCCATCTACAATGCCCTAAGTCAAGCAAAATCCCTGCTCCTACACCAGCCGGTGCTGATCCAGTCAGACAACATCACGGCAGTCGCCCATGTAAATCGACAGGGTGGCACAAGAAGCAGGATGGTGATGGCAGAAGCCACAAAAATTCTCTGATGGGCGGAGAATCATGTACTAGCACTGTCAGCAGTGTTCATTCCGGGAGTGGACAACTGGGAAGCAGACTTCCTCAGCAGACACGACCTCCACCCGGGGGAGTGGGGACTTCACCCAGAAGTCTTCCAGATGCTGGTAAACCGTTGGGAAAAACCACAGGTGGACATGATGGCGTCCCGTCTCAACAAAAAGTTAAAAAGATATTGCGCCAGGTCAAGGGACCCTCAGGCGATAGCTGTGGACGCTCTAGTGACACCGTGGGTGTACCAGTCGGTTTATGTGTTCCCTCCTCTGCCTCTCATTCCAAAGGTATTGAGAATAATAAGAAAGCGGGGAGTAAACACAATTCTCGTGGTTCCGGATTGGCCAAGTCGAGCGTGGTACCCGGAACTTCAAGAGATGCTCTCAGAGGACCCGTGGCCTCTACCGCTCAGACTGGACCTGATACAGCAGGGGCCCTGTCTGTTCCAAGACTTACCGCGGCTGCGTTTGACGGCATGGCGGTTGAACACCGGATCCTAAAGGAAAAGGGTATTCCGAAAGAAGTCATTCCTACGCTTATTAAGGCCAGGAAAGATGTTACGGCAACGCATTATCACCGCATATGGCGAAAATATGTTGCATGGTGCGAGGCCAATAAGGCCCCAACAGAGGATTTTCAACTAGGTCGATTTCTGCATTTCCTGCAAGCAGGAGTGGATATGGGCTTAAAACTAGGCTCCATTAAAGTACAGATCTCGGCTCTGTCGATTTTCTTTCAAAAAGAACTAGCTTCAGTACCTGAAGTTCAGACTTTTGTAAAAGGAGTGCTGCATATTCAGCCCCCGTTTGTGCCTCTGGTGGCACCTTGGGATCTCAACGTGATGTTGAGTTTCTTAAAATCACATTGGTTTGAGCCACTAAAAACCGTGGATCTGAAATATCTCACGTGGAAAGTGGTCATGTTATTAGCCTTGGCTTCAGCCAGGCGAGTGTCAGAATTGGCGGCTTTATCATGTAAAAGCCCTTATCTGATTTTCCATATGGATTGGGCAGAGTTGAGGACTCGTCCCCAATTTCTCCCTAAGGTGGTGTCAGCGTTTCACCTGAACCAGCCTATTGTGGTGCCGGCGGCTACTAGTGAATTGGAGGACTCCAAGTTGCTAGACGTTGTCAGGGCCCTGAAAATATATGTTTCCAGGACGGCTGGAGTCAGAAAATCTGACTCGCTGTTTATCCTGTATGCACCCAACAAGCTGGGTGCTCCTGCTTCTAAGCAGTCTATTGCTCGCTGGATTTGTAGTACAATTCAGCTTGCACATTCTGTGGCAGGCATACCACAGCCAAAATCTGTAAATGCCCATTCCACAAGGAAGGTGGGCTCATCTTGGGCGGCTGCCCGAGGGGTCTCGGCTTTATAACTTTGCCGAGCAGCTACTTGGTCAGGGGCAAACACATTTGCAAAATTCTACAAAATTGATACCCTGGCTGAGGAGGACCTGGAGTTCTCTCATTCGGTGCTACAGAGTGATCCGCACTCTCCCGCCCGTTTGGGAGCTTTGGTATAATCCCCATGGTCCTTACGGAGTTCCCAGCATCCACTAGGACGTTAGAATTACCGGTGAGTAAATTCTTATTTTCTCTATTTCTCGTAGTCCGTAGTGGATGCTGGGCGCCCATCCCAAGTGCGGATTGTCTGCAATACTTGTAAATAGTTATTGTTAACTAAAGGGTTATTGTTGAGCCATCTGTTGAGAGGCTCAGTTGTTTTCATACTGTCAAACTGGATATAGTATCACGAGTTGTACGGTGTGATTGGTGTGGCTGGTAAGAGTCTTACCCGGGATTCTAAATCCTTCCTTATGTCTGCTCGTCCGGGCACGGTGTCCTAACTGAGGCTTGGAGGAGGGTCATAGTGGGAGGAGCCAGTGCACACCAGGTAGTCATGAATCTTTCTAGAGTGCCCAGCCTCCTTCGGAGCCCGCTATTCCCCATGGTCCTTACGGAGTTCCCAGCATCCACTACGGACTACGAGAAATAGAATTACCGGTGAGTAAATTCTTATTTTTCCCTCCCTAACCATGAGGATTGATACTTTAACAACTGAGATGCTAAACAGGACTCACTGCTAGCGTCTCAGTCTGAATCACTGTCTGACAGGACACTATGGGCGGAATCCAATTACCTGTGATCAGCTGGAGTGGGGTGCAAGTTTCTGTTGCAATGACATGTAAACGCCGACAACTGCACCCGAATTCACCCCCCTCGTGGCCCATATTAGTGCCGGGCTTTCACATTTGTGCTCGCAGCCGGTTCCTCCAGTAAATGCGGCATATAGTTGCACTTAATTGCGCCGCGACTGCATCGCGGGTACTTTGATTCTCCCCTGTGTATTTAGACCGCAATCTACCAACATATCATCCAAAGAACTGGTGATGGGACTGGAATTGATTTTATTAATTTAGTTCCTGCTACCCTGAATTCTAGAATGGGTTAAAATGTGGACGTTCTGAGATGGAAAACCGGGGAAGCTGGTGAGACCATTAGGATTTTACCAAGCTCATCTGTTGGGAGCGTCATACGCTCGTGGCAAAATTAAAGAATGTAGTTTCTGGTCTCCAACATTTGCTCTCGTACCCTGGCGCGTTTCGCAGATAAATAGACAAGTATAGTGATTCTGATGTATCAACCACACGCCTGGGGCTTCATTCAACACAGACATCAGCCATAGAGGAGAAAATGGTGTTGTATTAATAATCAGTAGTCATTTGCTATATTTATCTCATTTCAGGACATATGAAACGTCATTGCTAGTGGATGAGACCATCAGTGAAGAGCTGCCTTATAGTGGTAAGTGACTTGATTGCCTTATTAATGTGTTTGCTACTTGGTGGGAAACTGCTTTATAAATAACATGTAGAGTACGGTAGAGCTTAGAACCACATTAAGTTGCATAAAGAAGTGTTTATATCTATCCATTTATTTTACTCTTTAGAATACTTTGAGTACTTTGCACCTGATTTTACACTCCACCCGGATGTCAGCACTAGAATTGAAAACCAGAACACTCGACAGGTAAGCCGCTTCCATATCTGGCCACAGTAATGGTCATTCACTAAGGGCCTGATTCTGATTTGGAAATAAAGCAGATAAAGCAAGTAATACCGCTTTCACATCGCAATGCTGGGTCCCACCCGGGAATTGGACTCTTACACACTGCCTTCCCGACCTGGCACTATGCTGGGTCGGGTTGCCATCCGTGGGCGGAGGCGGAGCTGGGAGAGGAGATCATTTCCGCGCCGCCTCTCCCTATTCAGTGAATGGGTCCCGGGTCGCATCGACCCGGCAACCCGTTCCTACTGCACCTGACCCGGTAATTACCCGGGAATAACACTGCTTTATTCCCAGGTTGAATTACTGGGTCAGGCGAACCGGGGAATTTGTCCATGGCCCCTTTCAACCGCACAGCCACCCGTGACGGCCTGGCAATATACCAGGTTAGTTTTGCGGTGTGAAAGGGGTATACCTCTGTATCTGGAACAAACCATAATGCAATGCAAGCAAATACATTTATATTTTTGTGCGCAGGGTAAATACTGGCTGCTTTTGCGTATGGCTGGCAAATGCTGTACAGCTTTATTCCTACACTGCAATTTATATTTCAGTTTGGACACGCCCCATCCAAATCTAACTCTCTCTGCACATGTTACATCTGCCCCCCCCCCCCCCCCCCCCCCCTGCATTGCAACATGATATTGCCCAGGTGCAAAGTTACTTGCTTTTTTTGCTTTACTTGCAAGTCAGAATCAGGCTCTAAGTCTCCATGGTGGAGGCTGTACATTTATAGAGGTCCACCTAGAAGAAACTTTCTACATGAGGCCTTTTCCTCCCATGTATGAGCTTGTAGAATGGTTGGTCATTATATCCAAGCAGCTCTGTTTGGCGAGGTTACCATATGTAAAAGACTTTAAATAGATCAACAACTTCTCTGAATTTGAGGACAACGCATTCAGCTTCACAGCGTCTTTGCCGAATAAGAAAGAGGACGATGAGTGTTATCCTCCTTGGTCAATGCTTCATTGTATCACCTTTGATAACGGATTACATACGTGATCCCGCCGGGCGTGGTGCAGGCTGTCAGTATCCTAAAAGCGGCATCCGGACCGGCAGAATGTACTCGCCACAGGTTCTATTCCTCCTCCATGGGTGTTGCGGACACCCACGAGTGGAAATAGGCCCTGTGTGCCGGTATTCCGGCTGGTGGCATTGCCGGCTGGCGGGATTTTGGCGTCTGCATCTTGACCGCCGGGATCCCGACAACCAGCACATTGAGCGGATCCGTTGCCAACAACTGATGAGATGGAGCAATATGCAACAATGAACAGAATGTTTAAGATTAGGGCATTTAATGAACCCTCCTTACATCAATTCATTTCAGTTCTGCTATTGCACTAGCAGAGTACTTTAAATCATAGTTCAGGTAAGAGATAAACTGCCTCTCTAGTGTGATGGTGTTGTCAGATGGTAGCAGATGAATGTCCCAGATTTATCTGTCATTTACACCATTCACCGAATTAATTCTGGCAGGATAAGCAGTAGCGCAGCAGCAAAACAGCCTCATAACCTGATGCTACCACCGTCCTCCCCACGCTGGGGATTATGTCACCTGGCTGGTGGTTGGAGCGTCTGACTTGCACCATGCAGACCTACTAGCCTTCCAGATTAGTCTCATCAGACCATAAAACTTTCTACCACACCGCTGCGATATTTTCTAGCCTGGAGCTTCTGCTGTGTACAGACAAGTAAATATATTTTCTCTATCGTCCTAGTGGATGCTGGGGTTCCTGAAAGGACCATGGGGAATAGCGGCTCCGCAGGAGACAGGGCACAAAAAGTAAAGCTTTAGGATCAGGTGGTGTGCACTGGCTCCTCCCCCTATGACCCTCCTCCAAGCCTCAGTTAGGTTTTTGTGCCCGGCCGAGAAGGGTGCAATCTAGGTGGCTCTCCTAAAGAGCTGCTTAGAAAAGTTTAGCTTAGGTTTTTTATTTTACAGTGAGTCCTGCTGGCAACAGGATCACTGCATCGAGGGACTTAGGGGAGAAGAAGTGAACTCACCTGCGTGCAGGATGGATTGGCTTCTTTGGCTACTGGACATTAGCTCCAGAGGGACGATCACAGGTACAGCCTGGATGGTCACCGGAGCCTCGCCGCCGGCCCCCTTGCAGATGCTGAAAAGAGAAGAAGGTCCAGAATCGGCGGCAGAAGACTCCTCAGTCTTCTTAAGGTAGCGCACAGCACTGCAGCTGTGCGCCATTGCTCTCAGCACACTTCACACGGCAGTCACTGAGGGTGCAGGGCGCTGGGGGGGGGGCGCCCTGGGCAGCAATGAAAATCCATTTTTTGGCAAAAAATACCTCACATATAGCCTCCGGGGCTATATGGAGATATTTAACCCCTGCCAGAATCCATTTTTAAGCGGGAGACGAGCCCGCCGAAAAGGGGGCGGGGCCTATCTCCTCAGCACACAGCGCCATTTCCTCACACAGTTCCGCTGGTCAGGAAGGCTCCCAGGCTCTCCCCTGCACTGCACTACAGAAACAGGGTTAAATCAAGAGAGGGGGGGCAAAATTTGGCGAAATTGTGATTTTATAAAAGCAGCTATAAGGGAGCACTTATTATAAGGCTATCCCTGTAAAATATAGCGCTTTGGTGTGTGCTGGCAAACTCTCCCTCTGTCTCCCCAAGGGGCTAGTGGGGTCCTGTCCTCTATCAGAGCATTCCCTGTGTGTGTGTGCTATATGTCGGTACGTGTGTGTCGACATGTATGAGGACGATGTTGGTGAGGAGGCGGAGCAAATTGCCTGTAATGGTGATGTCACTCTCTAGGGAGTCGACACCGGAATGGATGGCTTATTTATGGAATTACGTGATAATGTCAACACGCTGCAAGGTCGGTTGGCGACATGAGACGGCTGGCAAACAAATTAGTACCTGTCCAGGCGTCTCAAACACCGTCAGGGGCGTTAAAACGTCCTTTTACCTCAGTCGGTCGACAGACACAGACACGGACACTGATTTCAGTGTCGACGGTGAAGAAACAAACGTATTTCCCTTTAGGGCCACACGTTACATGTTAAGGGCAATGAAGGAGGTGTTACATATTTCTGATACTACAAGTACCACAAAAGAGGGTATTATGTGGGATGTGAAAAAACTACCTGTAGTTTTTCCTGAATCAGATAAATTAAATGAAGTGTGTGATGATGCGTGGGTTCCCCCCGATAGAAAATTATTGGCGGTATACCCTTTCCCGCCAGAAGTTAGGGCGCGTTGGGAAACACCCCTTAGGGTGGATAAGGCGCTCACACGCTTATCAAAACAAGTGGCGGTACCGTCTATAGATAGGGCCGTCCTCAAGGAGCCAGCTGACAGGAGGCTGGAAAAATATCATAAAAAGTATATACACACATACTGGTGTTATACTGCGACCAGCGATCGCCTCAGCCTGGATGTGCAGAGCTGGGGTGGCTTGGTCGGATTCCCTGACTAAAAATATTGATACCCTTGACAGGGACAGTATTTTATTGACTATAGAGCATTTAAAGGATGCATTTCTATATATACGAGATGCACAGAGGGATATTTGCACTCTGGCATCAAGAGTAAGTGCGATGTCCATATCTGCCACAAGATGTTTATGGACACGACAGTGGTCAGGTGATGCAGATTCCAAACGGCACAAAGGTGTATTGCCGTATAAAGGAAGAGGAGTTATTTGGGGTCGGTCCATCGGACCTGGTGGCCACGGCAACTGCTGGAAAATCCACCGTTTTTACCCTAAGTCACATCTCTGCAGAAAAAGACACCGTCTTTTCAGCCTCCAGTCCTTTCGTCCCTATAAGAGTCATATCTGCCCAGGGATAGAGGAAAGGGAAGAAGACTGCAGCAGGCAGCCCATTCCCAGGAACAGAAGCCTTCCACCGCTTCTGCCAAGCTCTCAGCATGACGCTGGGACCGTACAGGACCCCTGGATCCTACAAGTAGTATCCCAGGGGTACAGATTGGAATGTCGAGACGTTTCCCCCTCGCAGGCTCCTGAAGTCTGCTTTACCAAGGTCTCCCTCCGACAAGGAGGCAGTATGGGAAACAATTCACAAGCTGTATTCCCAGCAGGTGATAATCAAATTACCCCTCCTACAACAAGGAAAGGGGTATTATTCCACACTATATTGTGGTACTGAAGCCAGAAGGCTAGGTGAGACCTATTCTAAATCTAAAAAAATTTGAACACTTACAAAGGTTCAAATCAAGATGGAGTCACTCAGAGCAGTGATAACGAACCAGGAAGAAGGGGACTATATAGTGTCCCGGGACATCAGGGATGCTTACCTCCATGTCCCAAATTTGCCCTTCTCACTAAGGGTACTTCAGGTTCGTGGTACAGAACTGTCACTATCAGTTTCAGACGCTGCCGTTTGGATTGTCCACGGCACCCCGGGTCTTTACCAAGGTAATGGCCGAAATGATGATTCTTCTTCAAAGAAAAGGCGTCTTAATTATCCCTTACTTGGACGATCTCCTGATAAGGGCAAAGTCCAGGGAACAGTTGGAGGTTGGAGTAGCACTATCTCGGATACTGCTACAACAGCACGGGTGGATTCTAAATATTCCAAAATCGCAGCTGTTCCCGACGACACGTCTGCTGTGCCTAGGGATGATTCTGGACACAGTCCAGAAAAAGGTGTTTCTCCCGGAAGAGAAAGCCAGGGAGTTATCCGAGCTAGTCAGGAACCTCCTAAAACCAGGAAAAGAGGCTTCCTACGAAGCAATTCCATTCGGCAGATTTCACGCAAGAACTTTTCAGTGGGATCTGCTGGACAAATGGTCCGGATCGCATCTTCAGATGCATCAGCGGATAACCCTATATCCAAGGACAAGGGTGTCTCTCCTGTGGTGGTTACAGAGTGCTCATCTTCTAGAGGGCCGCAGATTCGGCATTCAGGATTGGATGCTGGTGACCACGGAGGCCAGCCCGAGAGGCTGGGGAGCAGTCACACAAGGAAAAAATTTCCAGGGAGTGTGATCAAGTCTGGAGATTTTTCTCCACATAAATATACTGGAGCTAAGGGTAATTTTATAATGCTCTAAGCTTAGCAAGACCTCTGCTTCAAGGTCAGCCGGTATTGATCCAGTGGGAAAAACATCACGGCAGTCGCCCACGTAAACAGACAGGGCGGCACAAGAAGCAGGAGGGCAATGGCAAAAACTGCAAGGACTTTTCGCTGGGCGGAAAATCATGTGATAGCACTGTCAGCAGTGTTTCATTCCGGGAATGGAAACTGGGAAGCAGACTTCCTCAGCAGGCACGACCTCCACCCGGGAGAGTGGAAACTTCATCGGGAAGTTTTTCCACATGATTGTGAACCGTTGGGAAATACCAAAGGTGGACATGATGGCGTCCCGTCTGAACAAAAAACGGGACAGGTATTGCGCCAGGTCAAGAGACCCTCAGGCAATAGCTGTGGACGTTCTGGTAACACCGTGGGTGTACCAGTCGGTGTATGTGTTCCCTCCTCTGCTTCTCATACCTAAGGTACTGAGAATTATAAGACGTAGAGGAGTAAGAACTATACTCATGGCTCCGGATTGGCCAAGAAGGACTTGGTACCCGGAACTTCAAGAGATGCTCACAGAGGACTTATGGCCTCTGCCGCTAAGAAGGGACTTGCTTCAGCAAGTACCATGTCTGTTCCAAGACTTACCGCAGCTGCGTTTGACGGCATGGCGGTGGAACGCCGGATCCTAAGGGAAAAAGGCATTCCGGAAGAGGTCATTCCTACCCTGGTCAAAGCCAGGAAGGAGGTGACCGCACAACATTATCACCACATGGGGCGAAAATATGTTGCGTGGTGTGAGGCCAGGAAGGCCCCACGAAGAAATTTCAACTCGGTCGATTCCTGCATTTCCTGCAAACAGGAGTGTCTATGGGCCTCAAATTGGGGTCCATTAAGGTTCAAATTTCGGCCCTGTCGATTTTCTTCCAGAAAGAATTGGCTTCAGTTCCTGAAGTCCAGAAGTTTGTCAAGGGAGTATTGCATATACAACCCCCTTTTGTGCCTCCAGTGGCACTGTGGGATCTCAACGTAGTTCTGGGATTCCTCAAATCACATTGGTTTAAAACCAGTCAAATCTGTGGATTTGAAGCATCTCACATGAAAAGTGACCATGCTCTTGGCCCTGGCCTGGGCCAGGCGAGTGTCAAATTGGTGGTTTTTTTCTCAAAAAAGCCCATATCTGTTTGTCCATTCGGACAGGGCAGAGCTGCGGACTCGTCCCCAGTTCTCTCCCTAAGGTGGTGTCAGTGTTTCACCTGAACCAGCTTATTGTGGTGCCTTGCGCCTACTAAGGACTTGGAGGACTCCAAGTTGCTAGATGTTGTCAGGGCCCTGAAAATATAGGTTCCAGGACGGCTGGAGTCAGGAAAACTGACTTGCTGTTATCCTGTATGCACCCAACAAACTGGGTGCTCTTGCTTCTAAGCAGACTATTGCTAGTTGGATGTGTAATACAATTCAGCTTGCACATTCTGTGGCAGGCCTGCCACAGCCAAAATATGTAAATGCCCATTCCACAAGGAAGGTGGGCTCATCTTGGGCGGCTGCCCGAGGGGTCTCGGCTTTACAACTTTGCCGAGCGGCTACTTAGTCAGGGGCAAACACGTTTGTAAAATCCTACAAATTTGATACCCTGGCTAAGGAGGACCTGGAGTTCTCTCATTCGGTGCTGCAGAGTCATCCGCACTCTCCCGCCCGTTTGGGAGCTTTGGTATAATCCCCATGGTCCTTTCAGGAACCCCAGCATCCACTAGGACGATAGAAAAAATAAGAATTTACTTACCGATAATTCTATTTCTCGGAGTCCGTAGTGGATGCTGGGCGCCCATCCCAAGTGCGGATTATCTGCAATACTTGTACATAGTTACAAAAATCGGGTTATTATTGTTGTGAGCCATCTTTTCAGAGGCTCCGCTGTTATCATACTGTTAACTGGGTTCAGATCACAGGTTGTACAGTGTGATTGGTGTGGCTGGTATGAGTCTTACCCGGGATTCAAAATCCTTCCTTATTGTGTACGCTCGTCCGGGCACAGTATCCTAACTGAGGCTTGGAGGAGGGTCATAGGGGGAGGAGCCAGTGCACACCACCTGATCCTAAAGCTTTACTTTTTGTGCCCTGTCTCCTGCGGAGCCGCTATTCCCCATGGTCCTTTCAGGAACCCCAGCATCCACTACGGACTCCGAGAAATAGAATGATCGGTAAGTAAATTCTTATTTTTTATTATTTAGCCAAGCTGCTTCTGTAGAAATTGGTCCAGACCACTAAACAATCTGTAATCGTCCCACTTTGTGTGCAGTATTTGGATCAAATCAGACAGACCATTTTTGAAAACTTGAAGATGTTGAACCACGCGCCAAGCGTCCAGATCCACGACGTCCCCTCGGATCTTCTGAGCTATGACCGCACCGATGAGCCGGATCCTGAAGATAGAGGAGGCGAGGACAACTACAGCAGGTACCCCAAACCATCACCATCCATATCCTATACAGAGTACCCCTACATTTGCTTAGCAATCTAAATGAATTGGGGCTGGTGTAGGGAGGCCGGATCCCAGGATTTTGGGCCCAAAATTGCCGGGATTCAATCCCGGGATTGGAAGATAAGCGTTGAGCGTCCTCGGGACGCTGCCCAGCTTCCGGTTCTGGGAGCCGCCAGGAGAGAGCATAGGATGTTCCCCATCTGCCCGCCCCAGGTATATGGTGAGTTGTGTGCGGGGCGGCCACACATGGGAAACGCTAATCCCGGGAATCCCCAGGATTGACCATTTTTCAATCCCAATACCCGGATTGAAAAAAAGGCCCGGGATTGGCCTCCCTAGTCCGAAGCAACCAGTTAACTCTTAACTGGCATTTCAAAGTCTGAGCTAGATGAGTGACAGTTGGAAGCTTTGGGCAACTTCTCTATATTTTTTCTCCCCTTTATGGTACTATGTACTATGGCTTGAGGAGAGAGGACATGGACAGAGATTAGGGGGTCTATGTACTAAGGCTTGGAGAGAGATCAAGTATCAACAAATCAGCTCCTGTACATTTTCAAACGGTCTGTAACATGACAGTTAGGAGCTGATTGGCTGGTACTTTATCTCTGTCCACTTTACCTCTCTCTAAGGCTCCTGAGTGTTTTATGTTAGACTCTAAACTACCATTGTGTCATACGACAGGTCCTGCTTCATCTTTACTGTTTTGTTATTGGTATAACGGCACTAAAGGAATAACATTTAATATGGGGGATAATGCTTCTGCACATGCATTATAAGAATATTACAAGGCACCATCATTATACTGATGCCTCTATTATGTTATTGTAAGTGCTGATACCCTTATGCTACAATTACAACAATATAACAGTCTATGCATAGAGTATACATGGTAATTTAGTTCTTGGGCATGCGGATGTGATGAATACCTCTAGCAAAATCTTAATTTCTCTGACGTCCTAGTGGATGCTGGGGACTCCGAAAGGACCATGGGGAATAGCGGCTCCGCAGGAGACTGGGCACAAAAGTAAAAGCTTTAGGACTACCTGGTGTGCACTGGCTCCTCCCTCTATGACCCTCCTCCAAGCCTCAGTTAGATTTTTGTGCCCGAACGAGAAGGGTGCATACTAAGGGGCTCTCCTGAGCTGCTTAGAGTAAAAGTTTAAAGTAGGTTTCTCTAACGTCCTAGTGGATGCTGGGAACTCCGTAAGGACCATGGGGAATAGCGGGCTCCGAAGGAGGCTGGGCACTCTAGAAAGATCTTAGACTACCTGGTGTGCACTGGCTCCTCCCACTATGACCCTCCTCCATGCCTCAGTTAGATTTCGTGCCCGGCCGAGGTTGGATGCACACTAGGGGCTCTCCTGAGCTCTTAGAAAGTTATAGTCTTAGAATTTGTTATTTTCAGTGAGACCTGCTGGCAACAGGCTCACTGCAGCGAGGGACTAAGGGGAGAAGAAGCGAACTCGCCTGCTTGCAGCCGGATTGGGCTTCTTAGGCTACTGGACACCATTAGCTCCAGAGGGATCGACCGCAGGCCCAGCCTTGATGTTCGGTCCCGGAGCCGCGCCGCCGTCCCCCTTACAGAGCCAGAAGCAAGAAGATGGTCCGGAAAATCGGCGGCATGAAGACTCTGTCTTCACCAAGGTAGCGCACAGCACTGCAGCTGTGCGCCATTGCTCCTCTCACACACTTCACACTCCGGTCACTGAGGGTGCAGGGCGCTGGGGGGGGCGCCCTGAGGCAGCAATAAAAACACCTTGGCTGGCTAAAATACCTCAATATATGGCCCCAGGGGCTATATATGAGGTAAATACCCCTGCCAGAATTCCATAAAAAACGGGAGAATAGGCCGCGAAAAAGGGGCGGAGCCTATCTCCTCAGCACACTGGCGCCATTTTTCCCTCACAGCTCGGCTGGAGGGAAGCTCCCTGGCTCTTCCCTGCAATTCTACAGTACAGTAAGAGGGAAAAGAGAGGGGGGGCATTAAAATTGGCACTGTATACAGTATATTATATAAAAGCTATTAGGGACATAACTCAGTTAGTCCCTGTATATATATATAGCGCTCTGGTGTGTGCTGGCATACTCTTACTCTGTCCCCCCAAAGGGCTTTTGTGGGTCCTGTCCTCGTTTAGAGCATTCCCTGTGTGTCTGCGGTGTCGGTACGGCTGTGTCGACATGTTGAATGAGGAGGCTTATATGGTGACAGAACAGAGGCCGATATATGTGATGTCGCCCCCTGTGGGGCCGACACCAGAGTGGATGGATAGGTGAAAGGTATTAACCGACAGTGTCAACTCCTTACATAAAAGGGTGGATGACGTAACAGCTGTGGGACAGCCAGCTTCGCAGCCCGCGCTTGCCCAGGCGTCTCAAAGGCCATCAGGGGCTCAAAAACGCCCGCTCTCTCAGATGGCAGACACAGATGTCGACACGGAGTCTGACTCCAGTGTCGACAAGGTGGAGACATATACACAATCCACTAGGAACATCCGTGACGTGCTCCCGGCAATAAAAAATGTGTTATACATTTCTGACTTTAACCCAAGCACCTCTAAAAATGGGTTTTAGGTTTGGGGAGAAAAAACAGGCAGTGTTTTGTTCCCCCATCAGATGAATAAATGAAGTGTGTGAAAGCGTGGGTTCCCCCGTTAAGAAACTGGTAATTTATAAAAAGTTACTGATGGCGTACCCTTTCCCGCCAGGTGGATAAGTTACGCTGGGAGATATCCCCTAGGGTGGATAAGGCGCTCACACGTTTGTCAAAAAAGGTGGCACTGCCGTCTTAGGATACGGCCACTTTAATAGGTACCTGTTGATAAAAAACAGGAGGCTATCCTGAAGTCTGTATTTACACACTCAGGTACTAGACTGAGACCTGCAGATAGTGCTGCTGCAGCGTGGTCGGTGACCCTGTCAAACAGGGATACTAGTTGGAAAACATAAAAACATATTAAAGACGTCGTCTTATATATGGGGGATGCACAGAGGGATATTTTGCCGGCTGGCATCCAAAATAAATGTAATGTCCATTCTGTCAGGAGGGTATTAGAGACCTGTCACTGGACAGGTGATGCTGACTTAAAAAGCGCATAGAGAGCCTTATAAGGGTGAGGAATTATTTGGGGATGGTCTCTGGGACCTCGTATCCACAGCAACTGCTGGGAAGAAATAATTTTACCTCAGGTTTCCTCACAGACAAAGGTACAGTCCTTTCGGCTTCAGAAAAGCAAGCGGGTCAAATGGCGCTTCCTTTCTGTACAGAGGCAAGGGTAGAGGGAAAAAAAGCTGCACCAGTCAGCCTGTTCCCAGAATCAAGATTCTTCCCCCGCCTCCTGTGAGGCCACACCATGACGCGGGTGCTCCACAGGTGTAGCCAGGTACGGTGGGGGGCCGTCTCAAAAAATTTCAGCAATTAGTGGGCTCGCTCACAGGTGGATCCCTGTTTCTTTCAAGTAGTATTTCAGGGGTACAAGCTGGAATTCGAGATGTCTCCCCCCAGCCGTTTCCTAAAATATGCCTTGCTGACAACTCCCTCAGGCAGGGAGGCTGTGCTAGAGGCAATTAATAAGCGGTATTCCCAGCAGGTAATACTCAAGGTGCCCCTACTTCAACAAGGACGGGGTTACTATTCCACACGGGTTGGGGTACCGAAACCGCATGGTTCGGTGTGACCCATTTTATATTTAAAATCCTTGAACACAAAAATTCAAGTTCAAGATGGAATCGCTCAGGGCGGTTATTCCAAGCCTGGACGAGGGGGATTACATGGTATCCTGGGACATCAAGGATGCTTACCTGCATGTCCCCATTTACCATCCTCGCCAGGAGTACCTCAGATTTGTGGTACAGGATTACCATTACCAAGTCCAGACACTGCCGTTTGGACTGTACATGGCACCGAGGGTGTTTTATCAAGGTAATGGCCGAAATGATGATACTCCTTCAAAAAAAGGGAGTTGTAATTATCCCGTACTTGGACAATCTCGTTATAAGGGCGAGGTCCAAGGAGCAGTTGGTAGTCGGGGTAGCACTATTTTGGAAAGTGCTACAACAGCATGGTTGGATTCTAAACAGTCCAAAGTCACAGCTGGTTCCTATGACACGTCTACTGTTCCTTGGGATGGTTCTGGACATAAACCAGAAATAGTGTTTCTCCCGGAGGAGAAAGCCAAGGAGTTGTCATCTCTAGAAGCCAAAATAGGTAGCGGTGCATCATTGCACGCGAGTCCTGGGAAAAATGGTAGCTTCCTACGAAGCAATCCCATTAGGCAGGTTCCATACAAGAACTTTTCAGAGGGACCTGTTGGACAAGTGGTCCGGATCGCATCTTCCGATGCATAGGCTGATAACCCTGTCTCCAAGGACCAGGGTATCTCTACTGTGGTGGCTGCAGAGTGCCCATCTTCAAGAGGGCCGCAGGTTCGGCATACAGGACTAGGTCCTAGTGACCATGGATTCCAGCCTTTGAGGCTGGGAGGCAGTCACACAGGGAAGAAATTTCCAGGGACTTTGGTCAAGTCAGGTTATTTCCCTACACATAAATATTCTGGACCTGAGGGCCATTTACAATGCCCTGAGGCCGGCAAGGCCTCTGCTTCAAAACCAGCCGGTACTGATCCAATCAGACAACATCACGGCAGTCGCCCATGTAAACCAACAGGGCGGCACAAGAAGCAGGATGGCGATGGCAGAAGCCACAAGGATTCTCCGATAGGCGGAAAATCATGTGTTAGCACTGTCAGCAGTGTTCATTCCCGGAGTGGACAACTGGGAAGCAGATCTTCTCAACAGACACGACCTCCACCCGGGAGAATGGGGACTTCCTCCAGAAGTCTTCCAATAGGATTGTACACCATTGGGAAAGGCCACAGGTGGACATGATGGCGTCCCGCCTCAACAAAAAGCTATAAAAGATATTGCACCGGGTCAAGGGACCCTCAGGCAATAGCTATGGACGCTCTGGTAACACCGTGGGTGTACCAGTCGGTTTATGTGTTCTCCCCTCTGCCTCTCATACCAAAGGTACTGAGAATAATAAGAAGGCGAGGAGTAAGAACGATACTCGTGGATGGCCAAGAAGAGCTTGGTACCCAGAACTTCAAGAATTTATATCAGAGGACCCATGGCCTCTGCCACTCAGACAGGACCTGCGGCAGCAGGGGCCCTGTCTGTTCCAAGACTTACCGCGACTGCGTTTGTCGGCATGGCGGTTGAACGCCGGATCCTGAAGGAAAAGGGCATTCCGGAGGAAGTCATTCCTACGCTTACTAAAGCCAGGAAAGAGGTTACAGCAACTCATTATCACCGCATATGGCAAAAATATGTTGCATGGTGTGAGGCCGAAAGGGCCCCAACAGAGGAATTTCAACTAGGTCGATTTCTGCATTTCCTGCAAGCAGGAGTGACTATGGGCCTTAAATTGGGTTCCATTAAGGTACAGATCTCGGCTCTGTCGATTTTCTTTCAAAAAGAACTAGCTTCAGTACCTGAAGTTCAGACATTTATAAAAGGAGTGCTGCAGAGTCAGCCCCCGTTTGTGCCTCCTGTGGCACCTTGGGATCTCAACGTGGTGTTGAGTTTCTTAAAATCACATTGGTTTGAACCACTAAAAACCGTGGATCTGAAATATCTCACGTGGAAGGTGGTTATGTTATTGGCCTTGGCTTCTGCCAGGCGAGTATCAAAGTTGGCGGCTTTGTCTTGTAAAAGCCCTTATTTGATTTTCCATATGGATAGGGCAGAATTGAGGACTCGTCCCCAGTTTCTCCCAAAGGTGGTGTCAGCGTTTCACCTGAACCAGCCTATTGTGGTGCCTAGGCTACTAGGGACTTGGAGGACTCCAAGTTGCTAGACGTTGTCAGGGCACTGAAAATATGTTTCCAGAACGGCTAGAGTCAGAAAATCTGACTCGCTGTTTATGCTATATGCACCTAACAAGCTGGGTGCTCCTGCTTCTAAGCAGACTATTGCTCGTTGGATTTGTAGTACAATTCAGCTTGCACATACTGTGGCAGGCCTGCCACAGCCAAAATCTGTCAATGCCCATTCCACAAGGAAGGTGGGCTCATCTTGGGCGGCTGCCCGAGAGGTCTCGGCTTTACAATTTTGCCGAGCAGCTACTTGGTCAGGGGCAAACACGTTTGCAAAAATTCTACAAATTTGATACCCTGGCTGAGGAGGACCTGGAGTTCTCTCATTCAGTGCTGCAGAGTCATCCGCACTCTCCCGCCCGTTTGGGAGCTTTGGTATAATCCCCATGGTCCTTACGGAGTTCCCAGCATCCACTAGGACGTTAGAGAAAATAAGAATTTACTCACCGGTAATTCTATTTCTCGTAGTCCGTAGTGGATGCTGGGCGCCCATCCCAAGTGCGGTTTATCTGCAATACTTGTACATAGTTATGGTTAACTAAATCGGGTTATTGTTGAGCCATCTGTTGAGAGGCTCTATTGTTTCATACTGTTAACTGTGTTTCATATCACGAGTTGTACGGTGTGATTGGTGTGGCTGGTATGAGTCTTACCCGGGATTCAAAATCCTTCCTTATTGTGTACGCTCGTCCGGGCACAGTACCTAACTGAGGCTTGGAGGAGGGTCATAGTGGGAGGAGCCAGTGCACACCAGGTAGTCTAAGATCTTTCTAGAGTGCCCAGCCTCCTTCGGAGCCCGCTATTCCCCATGGTCCTTACGGAGTTCCCAGCATCCACTACGGACTACGAGAAATAGAATTACCGGTGAGTAAATTCTTATTTTTTTATTTTCAGTGAGACCTGCTGGCAACAGGCTCACTGCACCGAGGGACTAAGGGGAGAAGAAGCGAACTCACCTGCGTGCAGAGTGGATTGGGCTTCTTAGGCTACTGGACATTAGCTCCAGAGGGACGATCACAGGCCCAGCCATGGATGGGTCCCAGAGCCGCGCCGCCGGCCCCCTTACAGAGCCAGAAGACTGAAGAGGTCCGGAAAATCGGCGGCAGAAGACGTCCTGGCTTCAATAAGGTAGCGCACAGCACCGCAGCTGTGCGCCATTGCTCTCAGCACACTTCACACTCCGGTCACTGAGGGTGCAGGGCGCTGGGGGGGGGGGGGGGGGGGGCGCCTTGAGATGCAATAAAAACACCTTATATGGCAAAAAATACATCACATATAGCTCCTGGGCTATATGGATGCATTTAACCCCTGCCAATTTTTCCATAAAAAAGCGGGAGAAAGGCTCCGCCCCCTTCTCGGCGGCCTATCTCCTCAGCACACTGGCGCCATTTTTTCCTCACAGCTCCGTTGGAGGGAAGCTCCCTGACTCTCCCCTGCAGTCCTGCACTACAGAAACAGGGTAAAACAAGAGAGGGGGGGCACTAATTTGGCAGATAAATATATACAGCAGCTATATCAGGGAGAAACACTTATATAAGGTTATCCCTGTATATATATAGCGCTCTGGTGTGTGCTGGCAAACTCTCCCTCTGTCTCCCCAAAGGGCTAGTGGGGTCCTGTCCTCTATCAGAGCATTCCCTGTGTGTGTGCTGTGTGTCGGTACGTTGTGTCGACATGTATGAGGAGGAAAATGGTATGGAGGCGGAGCAATTGCCTGTATTAGTGATGTCACCCCCTAGGGAGTCGACACCTGACTGGATGGTCTTATGGAAGGAATTACGTGACAGTGTCAGCACTTTACAAAAGACTGTTGACGACATGAGACAGCCGGCAAATCAGTTAATACCTGTACAGGCGTCTCAAACACCGTCAGGGGCTCTAAAGCGCCCGTTACCTCAGATGGTCGACACAGACACTGACTCCAGTGTCGACGGTGAGGAAACAAACGTATTTTCCAGTAGGGCCACACGTTACATGATCACGGCAATGAAGGAGGTTTTGAACATTTCTGATACTACAAGTACCACAAAAAAGGGTATTATGTGGGGTGTGAAAAAACTACCCGTAGTTTTTCCTGAATCAGATGAATTAAATGAGGTGTGTGATGAAGCGTGGGTTTCCCCCGATAAAAAACTGCTAATTTCTAAAAAATTATTGGCATTATACCCTTTCCCGCCAGAGGTTAGGGCACGTTGGGAAACACCCCCTAGGGTAGATAAGGCGCTCACACGCTTATCAAAACAAGTGGCGTTACCGTCTCCTGATACGGCCGCCCTCAAGGAACCAGCTGATAGGAAGCTGGAAAATATCCTAAAAAGTATATACACACATACTGGTATTATACTGCGACCAGCTATCGCCTCAGCCTGGATGTGCAGTGCTGGGGTGGCTTGGTCGGATTCCCTGACTGAAAATATTGATACCCTGGACAGGGACAATATATTATTGACTATAGAGCATTTAAAGGATGCATTTCTATATATGCGAGATGCACAGAGGGATATTTGCACTCTGGCATCAAGAGTAAGTGCGCTGTCCATTTCTGCCAGAAGAGGGTTATGGACGCGACAGTGGTCAGGTGATGCGGATTCCAAACGGCATATGGAAGTATTGCCGTATAAAGGGGAGGAGTTATTTGGGGTCGGTCTATCGGACCTGGTGGCCACGGCAACGGCTGGGAAATCCACCTTTTTACCCCAGGTCACCTCTCAGCAGAAAAAGACACCGTCTTTTCAGGCTCAGTCCTTTCGTCCCCATAAGGGTAAGCGGGCAAAAGGCCACTCATATCTGCCCCGGGGCAGAGGAAGGGGAAAAAGACTGCAGCAGACAGCCTCTTCCCACGAACAGAAGCCCTCCCCCACTTCTGCCAAGTCCTCAGCATGACGCTGGGGCCTTACAAGCGGACTCAGGCACGGTGGGGGCCCGTCTCAAGAATTTCAGCGCGCAGTGGGCTCACTCGCAAGTGGACCCCTGGATCCTGCAGGTAGTATCTCAGGGGTACAAATTGGAATTCGAGACGTCTCCCCCTCGCCGGTTCCTGAAGTCTGCTTTACCAACGTCTCCCCCCGACAGGGAGGCAGTATTGGAAGCCATTCACAAGCTGTATTCCCAGCAGGTGATAATCAAGGTACCCCTCCTACAACAGGGAAAGGGGTATTATTCCACGCTGTTTGTGGTACCGAAGCCGGACGGCTCGGTGAGACCTATTTTAAATCTGAAATCCTTGAACACTTACATACAAAGGTTCAAATTCAAGATGGAATCACTCAGAGCAGTGATAGCGAACCTGGAAGAAGGGGACTATATGGTGTCTCTGGACATCAAGGATGCTTACCTCCATGTCCCAATTTGCCCTTCTCACCAAGGGTACCTCAGGTTTGTGGTACAGAACTGTCACTATCAGTTTCAGACGCTGCCGTTTGGATTGTCCACGGCACCCCGGGTCTTTACCAAGGTAATGGCCGAAATGATGATTCTTCTTCGAAGAAAAGGCGTCTTAATTATCCCTTACTTGGACGATCTCCTGATAAGGGCAAGGTCCAGAGAACAGTTAGAGGTCGGAGTAGCACTATCTCAAGTAGTACTACGACAGCACGGATGGATTCTAAATATTCCAAAATCGCAGCTGATTCCGACGACACGTCTGCTGTTCCTAGGGATGATTCTGGACACAGTACAGAAAAAGGTGTTTCTCCCGGAGGAGAAAGCCAGGGAGTTATCCGACCTAGTCAGGAACCTCCTAAAACCAGGCCAAGTGTCAGTGCATCAATGCACAAGGGTCCTGGGAAAAATGGTGGCTTCTTACGAAGCGATTCCATTCGGCAGATTCCACGCAAGAACTTTTCAGTGGGATCTGCTGGACAAATGGTCCGGATCGCATCTTCAAATGCATCAGCGGATAACCCTGTCTCCAAGGACAAGGGTGTCTCTCCTGTGGTGGTTACAGAGTGCTCATCTTCTAGAGGGCCGCAGATTCGGCATTCAGGACTGGGTCCTGGTGACCACGGATGCCAGCCTGAGAGGTTGGGGAGCAGTCACACAGGGAAGAAATTTCCAGGGCTTGTGGTCAAGCATGGAAACGTCACTTCACATAAATATCCTGGAACTAAGGGCCATTTACAATGCCCTAAGTCAGGCAAGGCCTCTGCTTCAGGGTCAGCCGGTGTTGATCCAGTCGGACAACATCACGGCAGTCGCCCACGTAAACAGACAGGGCGGCACAAGAAGCAGGAGGGCAATGACGGAAGTTGCAAGGATTCTTCGCTGGGCGGAAAATCATGTGATAGCACTGTCAGCAGTGTTCATTCCGGGAGTGGACAACTGGGAAGCAGACTTCCTCAGCAGACACGACCTCCACCCGGGGGAGTGGGGACTTCACCCAGAAGTCTTCCACATGATTGTGAACCGTTGGGAAAAACCAAAGGTGGACATGATGGCGTCCCGCCTCAACAAAAAACTGGACAGATATTGCGCCAGGTCAAGGGACCCTCAGGCAATAGCTGTGGACGCTCTGGTAACACCGTGGGTGTACCAGTCAGTGTATGTGTTCCCTCCTCTGCCTCTCATACCCAAGGTACTGAGAATCATAAGAAGGAGAGGAGTAAGGACTATACTCGTGGCTCCGGATTGGCCAAGAAGGACTTGGTACCCGGAACTTCAAGAGATGCTCACGGAAGACCCGTGGCCTCTACCTCTAAGAAAGGACCTGCTCCAGCAGGGACCATGTCTGTTCCAAGACTTACCGCGGCTGCGTTTGACGGCATGGCGGTTGAACGCCGGATCCTGAAGGAAAAAGGCATTCCGGATGAAGTCATCCCTACCCTGATCAAAGCCAGGAAGGATGTAACTGTGCAACATTATCACCGTATTTGGCGTAAATATGTTGCGTGGTGTGAGGCCAGGAAGGCCCCTACAGAGGAATTTCAACTGGGTCGTTTCCTGCATTTCCTGCAAACAGGACTGTCTATGGGCCTAAAATTAGGGTCCATTAAGGTTCAAATTTCGGCCCTGTCAATATTCTTCCAAAAAGAACTAGCTTCAGTTCCTGAAGTTCAGACGTTTGTCAAGGGAGTACTGCATATACAGCCTCCTTTTGTGCCTCCAGTGGCACCTTGGGATCTCAATGTAGTTTTGGGGTTCCTAAAATCACATTGGTTTGAACCACTCACCACTGTGGACTTAAAATATCTCACATGGAAAGTGGTAATGCTGTTAGCCCTGGCTTCAGCCAGGCGTGTTTCAGAATTGGCGGCTTTATCCTATAAAAGCCCTTACCTAATTTTTCATACGGACAGGGCAGAATTGAGGACTCGTCCTCAATTTCTCCCTAAGGTGGTTTCAGCATTTCACTTAAACCAGCCTATTGTGGTGCCTGCGGCTACTAGGGACTTGGAGGATTCCAAGTTGCTGGACGTAGTCAGGGCCCTGAAAATATATGTTTCCAGGACGGCTGGAGTCAGAAAATCTGACTCGCTGTTTATCCTGTATGCACCCAACAAGCTGGGTGCTCCTGCTTCTAAGCAGACTATTGCTCGTTGGATTTGTAGTACAATTCAGCTTGCACATTCTGTGGCAGGCCTGCCACAGCCAAAATCTGTAAAAGCCCATTCCACAAGGAAAGTGGGCTCATCTGGGCGGCTGCCCGAGGGGTCTCGGCTTTACAACTTTGCCGAGCAGCTATTTGGTCAGGGGCAAACACGTTTGCTAAATTCTACAAATTTGATACCCTGGCTGAGGAGGACCTGGAGTTCTCTCATTCGGTGCTGCAGAGTCATCCGCACTCTCCCGCCCGTTTGGGAGCTTTGGTATAATCCCCATGGTCCTTTCGGAGTCCCCAGCATCCACTAGGACGTCAGAGAAAATAAGAATTTACTTACCGATAATTCTATTTCTCATAGTCCGTAGTGGATGCTGGGCGCCCATCCCAAGTGCGGATTGTCTGCAATACTTGTACATAATTATTGTTACAAAAATCGGGTTATTGTTGTGAGCCATCTTTTCAGAGGCTCCTCTGTTATCATGCTGTTAACTGGGTTCAGATCACAAGTTGTACGGTGTGATTGGTGTGGCTGGTATGAGTCTTACCCGGGATTCAAAATCCTTCCTTATTGTGTACGCTCGTCCGGGCACAGTATCCTAACTGAGGCTTGGAGGAGGGTCATAGGGGGAGGAACCAGTGCACACCAGGTAGTCCTAAAGCTTTTACTTTTGTGCCCAGTCTCCTGCGGAGCCGCTATTCCCCATGGTCCTTTCGGAGTCCCCAGCATCCACTACGGACTATGAGAAATAGAATTATCGGTAAGTAAATTCTTATTTTCTCTAGCATCCATAAGGGATATTGGGGACAGATTCATATGATGGGGTATAGACAGGTGCAAAGGAGCCAGTGCACTTTACATTTCTATAACTGGGTGTGCTGGCTCCTCCCCTCTATGCCTCCCCCTACAGGTCAGTTTAGGACCACCGTCCGGAGGGGCTGTTTGTTCAGCGGGGCATGGCGCCTTGGTTGTCGCAGCATGCCGCACACCCCTAACGCTGCCTGAAGGTGATCATCGGTGGCGAGTACACACCGGGGACCCCGCTAGGCGGGTCACCCTGGTTCACTATGCGGCAGAAGTGCGGGTGAGGGGTATGGGTCCCTCCTGGGGGAAGCCCGCTGTAGCCCCTGCGTAAGACTGGCTAATATATCTTGTACCAAGCATTTATGTGAGACTACAAACCCACAGGGAGACATGGCCAGTATAAATATTACACAGTAGCTCCGACGCCATTACAGGGGGCGGAGCTATATCAGAGTGGGCTCGGCTTCATTTTTGCGCCTTCCTCTGCATAATGGTCACACGCTGGATCACTGGTACCGGGTTTAGAGGGGGATAGCCGCTATATTGTGCACAAATATCATTCCCAAGAGGGAATTTTCATAAGATGGTCTCACTGTTGGTTATGTATATGTAAAACGTTGACAGACTCACTGGGGCTGTACAGCATTGGGTGCTGGTGTCCTCTCTCCTGTGTCTCCTCTCACATGCAATAGGGCAGGCTTGTATTGTATTTCAGGCTGTGTTGTATGTGTGTTATACCTGGTTTTTCTTCTTCACAATGGTAAAACAGAAGTTATGCAGTGTGTGTAATGCTAGATTTTCCCCTAGCACATCTGGTTCAATATCATGTGAGCAGTGTAGTCAGTCATCACAAAATGCTGATAACAATGTGGGGGAGAGTAAAGAGCCCTCCTGGCTGGGGGCTATCAAAACTATGATGTCTGATATGTCATCTCAACCCACTGCAAATGCCAATAAAACTCAGGAACTGCAACAAGCAGTGGCAAATCTAGCTGCTAAACATCCCCCCTGTCTACTGCGGGTGCACAAAAACGTGCTTTACCTGCACTACTGGCAGATACTGATGAGGATATACAGGATGAGGGGAATGATGTGGATCCCGTGAGTGGGGACGCCACACCTACACAGGGTATTAAATCCCTCATATTGACTATTCGGGATGTGTTAAAGCGCCCCCTGGAGGATGCTAATAATCAGCAGTCATTTTTCCTCCCACAAGACAAAATGACAGTCACATTTCCTGACTCCAAGGAATTTGATGATTTATTTAAAATAGCCTGGAAAAATCCAGATAAAAAGTATTAGGTGTCCAAGCGTTTTTTTTCCATAACTTCCCCTTTGCCCCTGAAAGCAGGAAATTCTGTGATGAATCTCCAGCAGTAGATGTCTCAGTCTCTCGCCTTTCTCCAAAGGCGGTACTTCCTGCTCCGGGCTCCTTTATGGTAAAGGACCCGGCAGATAGGAAAATGGAGACCACTTTGAAATCTCTACACTGCTGCAAGTGTAGCTCAAAGACCGGTCATTGCAGGTTGCTGGATGACACATTCGATTCATTCCTGGGCTACTCAAATTCAGGAAAGTCTCTCGTGTGATATGATCTTAGTTACTACTGTAACTTTCCTAAAACACATTCAGGACACGGCAAGAGTCCTCTGTAACTCCCTTAAAGAGATTGGCAATATTAATGCTAGGACCACGGCTATGGCTGTGTCTGCACGCAGAGCCATATCGTTACGTCAGTGTATTGCTGATGCTGACTCCAAACATATTGTGGAATCTATTCACTTCACAGGTGAATGTCTTTTTGGAGGTGAATTGGACGCATCGATTTCCAAAGCTACTGCTGGGAAATCCATGTTTCTCCCTTCGGGAGCTCCGCCTGCTAGACGTACCTACCCGGGACCGTCTACTCCCTTGATGGCTAACCTTGACACTCCAGCTGTTGTTGAACTACACAACCCAGCATGCCCTGCATCAGTTTTAGCATGGCCAAATAACAAAAACTGTAGCAGGGCATGCTGGGATATATAGTTCAACAACAGTTGGAGTGTCGAGGTTAGCAATAACTGGTCTACTCAGTCCTTTTCGGTCCCCCAGATTTCGATCTAGGGCCAGGGGGGCCTCCAACGCAGCTAGAGGCTCCAGAGGAAAACCTAAGAAACCAGCCGTTGACGGATCTCAGGACCAGAGCACCAGTTCTTCTTCCGCCAAGACTTCAGCATGACTGTGCCCACCCACCCCGAGGGGATCTCGTAAGGGAGCTCGGTTACGTCACTACAGCCACATCTGGACAGTTCCTGCCAAGGTGCCTGGGTAAGGGACCTTATTTCTCAAGGTTACAAGCTGGAGTTCGACGGTGCTCCTCCCCAACGATTTTTCAAACCAGGCTTACCAGCTTTGGAAAATATGCGTGGTACGCTTCTACTGGCCATAAACAAGTTGGTCCAGTCTCAGGTCATTGTTCCAGTACCCCTACAACAACGAGGACAGGGTTACTACTCCAGTCTGTTCGTAGTACCAAAACCAGACTGGTCTGTGAGACCCATTCTGAATCTGAAGTCCTTGAATCCTTACCTGAAGGTTTTCAAATTCAAGATGGAATCTTTGAGAGCAGTGATCGCAGGCCTGGACCAACAGGAATTCCTAATGTCCCTGGATATCAGGACGTATCCATATCCCAATTTGGCCTCCTCATCAGGCCTATCTGCGGTTCCACTTTGGGAGATTCCTTCGTTTCCTGCAGACGTGAATGGATAAAGGTTTACGTCTTGGATCCATCAAGGTCCAGATTTCAGCTCTTTCCGACTTCTTCCAGAAGATGTTGGCTCTCCTGCCAGAAGTTCAGACCTTCTTGCAAGGGGTGCTTCACATACTACCTTCGTTTGTGCCGCCTACGGCACCTTGAGATTTGGATGTGGTGTTATGCTTTCTACAGTCCTCCTGGTTTGAACCTCTGATGACTGTAGAAGACAAGTACCTCTCATGGAAGACGGTGATGTTACTGGCCCTGGCTTCTGCTAGACGTGTCTCAGAATTAGGGGCCTTATTGTGTAAACGTCCCTACTTGGTCTTTTACGAGAACAGAGCGGAGCTCAGGACTAGACGGCAGTTCCAGCTGAAGTTAGTCTCCGCATTTCACTTGAATCAACCTATTGTGATTCCGTCCAGTACTGGCACTTCTCCCTCCGGAAGCATTGGATGCAGTGCGAGGCTTGAAAATCTAAGTCAGGAGAACTGCTCGGATCAGAAAGACTGATTCCTTGTTCGTGCTGTATGATGCACAGAAGAAGGGTTACCCTGCTTCAAAGCAGTCTATTGGTCGTTGGATTTGGCTTACTATCCAACAGGCCTATGTGCGACAGCCTTACCTGTTCCACAGTCTCTGAAGGCCCACTCTACGAGATTGGTGGGATCTTCCTGGGCGGCTGCCCGTGGGGTCTCTGCCCTGCAATTATGCCGAGCTGCTACCTGGTTGGGGAAGAACTTCTTTTGTGAAGTTCTACAAATTTGATACCCTGGCCAAAGAGGATACCCAGTTTGGGCAGGTGGTGCTGCAGTTGTCTCTGCACGTTCCCGCCCGTTCTGGAAGCTTTGGGACGTCCCCATCGTACTAATCTGTCCACAATATCCCTTATGGATGCTAGAGAAAATAGGATTTTAAATACCTACCGGTAAATCCTTTTCTCGTAGTCCATAAGGGATATTGGGCGCCCGCCTTTGTGTCGTGACTTTCTGCAGGTTCTCTGTTATGTGTTCAGCTGTTGCGGTTAATGTTACTGTTTCGGTTATGTTATGGTGTGCTGATGTGTAAATCTCACCTCACTCGTTGTTATGTTCCTTCTCTCAAGTACAGATGGGTCCACAGTTATCTTGGCTAGTTTGCTGCGCCTAGGCACCACATGGTTCATTAACAGAAACCCTTCATCTATTGTTCTCAGCTGCAATACAATACAGAGAACAATGCAGCAGGGGATTAAGTCTGAGTGCCCAGTCTCAGTTAATCCTATTAAAGATCAAGATAAACATGGACCCATCTGTATGTCATTCTCCTTCGGGCACTGTTTTACCTATAACTGACCCGTAGGAGGGAGAATAGAGGGGAGGAGCCAGCACACCCAGTTGAAGAAATTTAATGTGCACTGGCTTCTTTGGAACCGTCTATACCCCATTGTACTAATCTGTCCCCAATATCCCTTATGGACTACGAAAACAGGATTTACCGGTGGGTATTTAAAATCCTATTTTTTTTTTTTTTTATTTTTTTTTCTTGAATAAAGAATTCTATTTTCTCCCTTGCTCGTAGTACTGAGGCTGCTCTTGTCTCACATTATGTATATTTACATGTAAATGGTGTGAAATGTTTGAAATTGAAATGTAATTCTGCCACCTAGTGGTGGTTTTGTATATTGCCAAGAGAGACAACTTGCTGACAATTGTCTCTGCTTTTTTTTTCTGTAAACATTTATGGATTATGTTTTTAATCTGTTTTCCTGCAGTATATTGTCTATATGATTTGAAGGAAAGGAAAACTGGACAATACAAGAAACCTAGATCTTATTTTAGACTGCATACAAAAGGGGAAAGACAAGTTTATGGGAACAAGCTTTCTCCACATTATGGGCCGGATGTAATACACTCGCATTCGGCGGCCGTGCGGGATGTTGGCTGAACTCGGACTTTTTTTTTTAAAGGGGCAATTACTTAAAAGACATGGTATTGCCTTGTAAGTGATTGCCCTTTTAAAAAAAAGTCCGCGTTCGAGCGGCATCCTGCATGTGCGTCGTTACATCTGGCCCTGTGTCTTACAGGATCCTGCATACACCGGGTGTATTTTGTGTTTTTAAGCATTGCATTCATCCTTCTTTGCAGCTACTGAAATCATTATTCCCCATGTTTACGCATGAGTACTGTACACAGGATTTTCTTATTATTAATATGCATCAAAAAAGGTCTTATTTATATTGCTTTAAAAAATAAGACGTGTGCGTGGATTGCTGCCTGGGTGTCCATTATCCCAAAACTGCTTCCTGTACGGGAAGGCTCATATGCATGGTAGTATCCGGTCTTTAGGTCGACAATCATTAGGTCAACATGGTTACTAGGTCGACGCATGAAAAGGTCGACATGAGTTTTTCATATTTTTTGGGACGTTTTCATACTTTACGATCCACGTGGACGACGATTAAGAATAGTAACCTGTACCGTGCGCAGCGGTAGCAGAGCGAGGCACCTTGCTCGAGGGGATACGGTGCACTAATTGGGGTTCCCGGTCACTTTTTTTTTAGAAGAAAACGACACCAAAAAGATATAAAAAAAACTTACGTTGACCTTTTTCAGGTCTACCTAATGACTGTGTCAACATAGTTACTGTCAACCCTATGATCCACACCCATTATGCATCCGGTCTAGGCTTTAAACGCCGAATGCATCGTGGTCGCTTTAGATGGAAACCTCCCAGACCTTTTTATGTAACGATTTGTAATGGTGCGATTAACGACTACGTCACGTAATTGTTCTCAGGATTGATGTAATCATGCTTAACTTAAATATGCAAGTAAATTAACTCGCAATGTATTATATATGACCGTAATCTTTGTCTCCACTGACACTTTGCCTCTCCTTTCTAGGCCAGAAGCATCAAATGAGTTCTACGATGGAGATCATGACAACGACAAGGAAAGTGATGTAGAGATTTGACCGTCGCGGTACATTTTTTATTTTTAGACCAATATTCACAATATTTCTTGTGAAGATTTCTGGACCAGTCGCTTTTATTTTCTGCCTGTCCAGCAATTTTTTTAAATTTTTTGGGGGAAATGCTTATTTTTTTTTTTCTCTCCCGAGAATGAGACTTTCAGACAAATAACTCTATTGGAATGCAGAATTTCTGGAAAATACAACTTTGAGATGTCATAAAGAGTTATCAAACTACATGAATTGTATTTTCTACATCATCCAAGCCACGCCGGATTGATTTTTCCTCAAAACTGTGCACAAAGTAATTTTACTTTTGTGCCCATCCGCTATTGGACAAATGGCCGATATTGGCTTATAGATTTGTTTTGTTCTTTTCCATCTGCTCCTACAAAACAAGTTGTATTGTTTTGCTATGAATGGCGTGCCACTGCTCTGTTTCGGCTATGACAAGTCGAAAGCCAAAGACTATTTGGAGCAGTAGATTTTATCGATCATTGGCAGTTTAACTGAATTATATTCACTTTCTTGAAGTAAAACTTTCCCACTGGAAGAATTATTTTGCAACAGTTTACATATGTAAATATGTAGGGAATAGGATAAAGACTTTTATCATATCCAACTTCTTGTCTTTTTCTTTATTTATATATATATATATATATATATATATATATATATATATATATATATATATATATTAGTAAATATTGATTCGTATAGTAACTTGTAATTATTCTGCACTGAGATAGGTACGTAATAAAGAAATGGAGAGATCCCTGGAAAGATATAGCCAATGTGCGTAGCATTTACTGCTGGTGCTAAACATCCGCGCCTTTTTTTTTTTTTTTTGGTCCAAGTTATATCACATCTTGATATTACAGTATATTGTTCTCCCCAGTGTAATAGTAAAAGTTGTGTTACTGGCAATGCTAGTTTCTTACTAATGCTAGGCTTACTTGCAAATATTCTGTTAATCATAATTGGCTCTGGATGAATCTAGTGGATTTCTGACCGTGAAAGCAAACCTCTGATTGGTTTACAGAAGTGGTGCGCAAAAAAATGGCCAACCAGCCAATATCTGATTGGCCTCCCCTGGCTACATAATTTAATGGTAACACGGTTCTGATGATGTCACTGAGAGGCGAGGGAATCCTCTCTGACCAGGAATAAAACTCGCTCGTGGGCTTCTCTTTGTGATTGGCTGACGGCTGCTCCAACCCTTCCTATTGTTGGCAATGGCTATGCATTGGTTCTTGATGATGGGATCTATAGTTTGGATTGCAGGTAGATTGAACATAATGATAGCTCAGCAGAGCAGTATCTTCATGAGGTGTGTAACTGTGAGCCATTTGCGAAATTGGTAAATAGCGTCCACCTCTAAATAACCTCCTAAGTGTATACATGTTTACGTCACTCATTTTACGGCACCGTTGCGTTGTACATATGTGTGGAAAATACACAAATGGGTCTTACTGTAAATACCAATACAGCTTTATTGATATGCATTGCAAGTACAAAATAATAGAATAAACTCATAATAAAATGTAAGTGCCTGCCCCAGCTGAAAGAATTGGCCACCCCAGGTTTATATGGTTTAATGTAAAAATGTACTTAGTCACTTTACGATCGGTACAGATGACAATGTGCACACCATACACTCACTCGCACAGTAACATATCTTGAGGAATACATTTGTTACAGAGCAAACTTCCGCCGTAGAACAGCGTGTAGCATGAGAGGGGGTCTTCACATAATGAAACCTGGTGATAGCATTTTCTTTATTCAGGATTATTCTGACGGACTAACAACCTGTTCTGGAAGAACTGCACCTCTTGTCATTACAAATGAACAAGTATATGTGAAGCTTCGTTTAGATATTTCTATGCTTTTTGTTTAGAAGGTGGTTCCCATTCAACCTCAGGTACTGCCATATGTAAGTGCTATGGTCCACAATCAAAGAGAGATTTTGTACAAAGACATGCAACTAGTTTCCAATATCTGTATCACACAGGATCCCAATGGTTAGAATCTTGACTGATCCCAACGGTAAGTACTGGGGTTAGGCACTAGTGGGAGGGGGGTGGATAGGGGTAGGGTTGAAATACATACCGGGATCTGTCAGGGTGCCATTGTCACCATTCTCACTGTCTAGATCCTGTCCATTTGGGATTCCGATACCATCCCATTTCATACAATGCATGAAAGATATACTACTACACCAGATTATAGAAATAGTTTTTTGTTTATTTTTGTCTTTGTAGGAATCACATGGTCTCTGCCTACTCCACCAATATATAATTAGAAATCAAACTAATCTATATTTCTCATTTTCATTCTCCATCGAGTAACACGATTTGACGCGCAGTATCATATAATGGGCCTTTTCCTGTCTCTACGCTAGGGTAGGACAGGTAGCTGTTGTGTCTTTGGACTACAGAAACAAATTGCTATGTGTACCAAGTCCATCTGTCAATCCAGCGTATAGTCAAATACTCCCCAACTGCTCATATCTTCTATCCGTTATTTCATACACGCCTGATTTCATACACCGTTAAGAAGCTAAACGTATACCAAAAATGCCCAAAGCTTTTTGCAACCCTTAAAACCACAAGACCTAGTATTCCTTGAGAATCACTTTTTGTTAGATATCTCCATCCCAAACTCATATCCCAAAAAAGATCTCCTTGATATTAACGGTGGTAAAGGAGGAAGATTCCTGAATCTGATTGGCAGAATGGTAAGCCTACCATGCACACATCTTTGCTCCGAGTAAAGATATTCTTCAGGAAATTGGGTTTATCTCGGCCAAGGGGAACTAATAGTAGCGGGGTGATTTTAATGCAGGGCTTACAGATATTCTGGATAGATCTCCTCCTGGAGGGCCCTTACCCTGTTAAAGTGTAAAAACACTAAAACCTTACCACCTTTATGACTCTTGGAGGGGGAAATATTGAGTTTGGAGTAGTGTTGGCACATTGCTGGTGCTTACGATGGGCCAACATCACTAATATTATGATACACCCCTATGGGGTGCGAAGTGAAATAATGCTGCATTCTTGGTGAGCTGCTGCTACAAGCGTTCCCCTGCCATCACGACTGCATAGCACCAGCATATTTGAATTACCCCATTGGAGAGTAAAGTGAATAAGGTAAAATATGTACAATGGGACAAGTGGATCATCATCCTCAAATCCAGTCTCTTCATGAGTTCACTTAGCTATAAAAATTGGCATGGTTAAAGTGGTGTCATTTTCAATGTGAATACACTTTTCTTTGTCTTCCTATAGGAATTGTATATTGTTTTTACTGGGACCCATGTTACCTCTTTTGTAGCAAATTGGAAGAAATACCCCGTTTTAGTTCAATAAGCATTATCTATGAGAAAACGTGGAACATATGTGAAAAAATTAGTGCAGTACCACAAACTTACCCCACAATGTAATGGGTTAAGTAACCAAAGCGGGGGAAGGGGAGATTTTCCGCATAAATAAAAAAAAGTGTGAATGGTTCACCTATTTGGCGCAAAGCTGCCCGTACACTGACAATATGAACGTAAAAATCACCGTTTTTACAAAAACAATATGCAACAGAAAGGGGGGGATGATATTAATCTATGTCCAAGGCGCATACAAAACATTAAACATGACAGAATACATCCCTTGTTAATGGAGATAGATGGTCTCAGATGAAGAATAGGAACGTCTCTGTTCAGAGGATTCTGCTTCTATTGTGTCATAGATTTCTCCCAATTCACGCAGAGGGATAAAAGACGACACAAGAATACATGTGTAGAACAGTATCGTATGAATAAAATTAATTCCACAGAAATTGCAACAGAAGGGCGTACCCCACTCACACAGAAACAAGTGAGTGGAAATCCGTAAAGGTATCTTTGTACACGTCTGTACTCCTTTTAAGTTAAACCCAGACTCTCATAGATGGGCGTACCCGAAACTCACACTGGAGATGAAATGGAAAGTCCCGTAAAGGTATCTTTATGGCCATCTCAATGGAGATAAGAATATCTGGTGGGGATCAGGAATGTCTCTATTCAGAATATTCTTCTCCCAGTCTGTCGTTAATTTCTCTCAATTCATGCCCTAACTTACACAGCGCAATGATAGAATATTCATATAAAGGTATCTTTTCAGAAACCAATCATATGCGTACCACAACTCACTCAATAACAAATAGATGACTCCTATCAAGGTATCTTTATCTTGAATTGCATGCTTGAGGAAGAGTGTATTTCAAAGTCCCAAAAAAACAGGAATATTTCCCTCTTTGTGTAAAGGGAATTTATTTAAAAAATCGTCCAATTACTCCCTCCTCTCGAGTTTCTTTTAAATCCACCATCCCAATAATGTGGTCACATCAACACTTTACTTACCTGGGGGTTAAAATCTCACACAACCCTTTTCTCCTCTACAGTCTCAACTTCTCCAATGTTATTCGCTCTATAGCAACAGAATTGGACGGGTGGAAGGGACTGTGGTTGTCATACTTAGGCAGAGCAAACCTGATTAAAATGATTTCATTCCCAAAATTAATGTTCTTAATACAGGCACTTCCCTATGTGATCTCGAACAAAGACGAAAAGTCGATTAATCGTAGTTTTAGACAATTTATTTGGAAGGGAAAACATCCAAGGATAGGGCTAAACAAATTACAACAGATGAAACATAATGGGGGGATAAACTTTCCTGATGTCCAATTATACTCATATGCAGCTCATACTAGATATATTAAAGATTGGCTAATCGGCCGGGATCTTTATGCGAACACATCACTAGAAAGGGAATTCTTGGAAGGAACTAATCTCACAAGTTTCCTTCATGTACATGACTGCGAAATCTCACAGGAAATACGGGATAACCCATTGCTTTGGCACACTAGGAAAACCTGGCATGTACTAAGACACAAATTTGGATTAAATGCATACAAATCTCTTTTTCTCACCTTTGTAGATAATCCTGAATTTCAGAATGGACAGGCTTCCCACCCATTTGTTAGTTGGCAGACACAGGGTGTGAGGACTGTGAGGGATTTGGTCTCTACGTCGGCAAAGAGGCCTTCCACGTTCCAGGATGCTGGGGAACGCCATCCATGGATGGCGGCTCACCCTATTGCATTTTTACAGGCCCAACACTACATTAGCTCCATTATACGTCCCTTCACAATGTTGGACTGGAACAACCCACTAGACATACTACTCCAAAGTCAAAGCTTGACACAAAAAGCCATATCCTTAACGTACAATTGCATACGGCAAGTGTTTATACCAGACAAATCTTCCACGAACTTAGCTCCTTGGCTTTCACGACTCCCAAACACATCATCAAATGATATACTTCGCTCACATACCAGAGCATGTGCACTATTGCCTTACTCTCCATATATCACTATGTTTCTAAATATACTGCACAGAGCCTACTTGTCCCCTAACAGGAGTTTCTTAATAGGTAATTCATCAAACTCCAACTGTTACAAGTGTGGAGCTAACTCAGCAGATTTATTCCACTGTCTTTGGGATTGCCCCGTAATCCGAGGTTTTTGGACTCAGGTCAGGAAATATGCTACCGACAGCCTGATCAGTTACATCCCCATGACACCTGAATGGGCCCTGTTTGGTATGCTTCCTCCCAATACTCATACATCACATGGGGGCAAAAGGCTCCTGCTGGCTATAGGAGCAGCGGCCTGCAAAACCATCCTACAAACCTGGCTACAATCCTCTCAGCCACTGTTGGCACTTTTTAAAGCCAAATTACACTACCTATTTAGGATGCAGTGGGTGGAGGTGATACTGGATAGAGAAAATAAAGTTGAGAGGTTCTTTCTAACATGGGAGACATATATAGCTACTTTGTCACTTCCGTTAAGGACCCAAATTCACAATAGCTTCAAGGACACAGTTTGGTATATGTCTCAGATGGTCGCTAATGACCCTCCAATTCTCCTGTGACATTACACTTAGTTAATGTCAAATCTCAAATGGGGCATTTTGGTTATGCGTAAAACTTGAAGTGCCCGGGGGAAGGACGGGGAGGAAAGGTGGGGCTCTGGTGACACGGCAGGCATCCACATACATTAAGTTTAATTTGACTTTCATTCTCAATTAATGTGATTTGACGAATAAGAATATGTTTTACAACATTGATACGAAAACGTTTTATTTACTGATAACATGACAATGTGATGTATGTGGCACTGTATGATGATAGACCATCTTTCAAAAACGTTGTAATGTTTCACCACAATGTTGTTAAATTGACATGATGATGCTTCAATAAAAAACTTTTATTAAAAAAAAAAAAAAAAAAATCGTCCAATTATTTTAAGAAAAGTACAACCGTATAAAAATATAAAACCAAAAATAAAGATAAAAAACAACAAATAAATCCGGATTTCATTGTGCAAGGCTACTCACAGTACAGCTGTCCAACACATTTCGGTCTTAAATAGACCTTTACATTTAATAATGCAAACATTTATGTTTGATACAGTGATTTTTAAATGCAGTATTCTAGTGCAGACAAAATGAAAGTCTACTGATTCCAATTTCCGCATACTTTACAAATATCTTAAACCTCACTAGTTTCATGGCCGAACCTAGGGATAAACAACTAAAAAGTTTACTCCAGATATTAACCACAATTAACTTCAAAAGTTTTTTTTTATCCAGTTTACAGTCCTTTTGCTTATCATATTTTATAGAGCATTTAGGATCATGTAGTGTTGGATGTGAGCCTGTTTTGTTTGCTTAAAATATTCATTTCTATTCTACCCGTGTGCACTGAATAAACGTACACATATGTCCATGCGCAGACTGTGTCATATCCTGCACTTGGGCTAAAGAGGTGTAACGGAGAGAAGAGGCTGAGCAGTACCAGGCCATCTCTTACAAATTGGCCTAGTTCTCGATACACAACCATGATCATTTGTAGCAACTAGTAGTGGCTTATAATTTTGACCCAATCCAAATACAGGGGGTTATTCAGGTTGGATTGCAGATTCTGCAAAAAAAGGTAGAATCTGAAATGCCTCTTTTTTTTTTTGCATGCTGGGGGCTGCCCATCACAGCGCAAGGCCGTCCAGTGGCTGCGACCGCATTTTAATTGTGGTCGCAGCAACTGTGGACGACCCCCTGCCTCCGCCACCCGGCTGGGGAGGCAGGCGGGCCGCCACCATTTTTTTTTTCAATCGGTGTGGCTGCGTGTGATGCCGTGCTGAAAAAACTCAGCTGATTTGACCCCGTTTTCCCTCCGCCACATCCGCAACGATCCATCGCCACCCCTGCCCACCCCGCATATGCCTCTACCTGTCAATTAGGTAGAGGCATTCGCAGCCAATGCGATGCTATTGCATTGGCCGGGCCGCACAGGAGGGACCTGCGAGTGTGCGGTGGTGCCGCCAATGGGGACATTGCGGGTGCATCGCTTAGCGATGCGACCTGAATAACCCTCACAGTACATAGACTACCAAACCTCTAGCCAGTAACTATTCACAGGTAAAGTACAAGTAGATTGGTTTGACAAGACAGTGAAACCATGCTGGCTGTTGGTGATGATATTAAAACTTTTTAACTAATGTGCAGGGGCGTCACTGGGGTCAGGGACACCTGGAACGCTGAATAGCCCCACCGTGCACACTAGAAAAAGTGGCGTGACCTTGTGAAGAGAAGTCGTGGCCACGTCACCCCACCTCATTTTCATCACGCCGGAGTGTGCCCAGCATTCCCGGAGATGCTGGCCTGCCCCAGGAGACTCGTCTGGCTGCACTGGCGGCAATTCTTCAAAGACAGGAGCCGGGTGCCGCAGATAATGCCACTAGGCAGCACCCGGCTCCCTGTAACTGAGGAGGAGCTGGCATGTTGGTGTCACCCCTCGGATGCCTCTATTAATGTATTTCCAGTATAGCCCCTGGGACAGCTTTCCAATTTTTATTAATAAACCTACTGGCAGTGTCCTACTGGGGCATGAAGGGCCCACCGGGAAATGCAGTGCCAAGGGCCCATTCTAAAGGATGTGGTCAGTCTCCAGAGGACATGCACAGAGGAAGTCCTACTAATTCCAATTTCCGCATACTTTGTTCCTGCCTGATTATTATTATCCTTTATTTATATGGCACCACATGGGGTCTGCAGCATCTTACAAACTTAAAAAGCAAAAACTGTATAGACAAAACAAGAAAACAATTGGCTTACAGTACTGAACATTGCCGGACATTGTTTAGAAACATTGCTGCATCAGCGGTCATAGTAAACCGGATGACGGAACCCAAGGGTTAGATGTCATTGTAGGCAGTGGGGAGGAGAATATGGTAAAAGTGAGGAGAGGAAAAGTACATAAGGGAAGAGGGCCCTGCTCGTCACATCTTACAGTCTAAGGGGGAGGGGCAGACTCACAGAGGTGACACAGTAGTAGATGTATGGAGCAATGGACCTAGGAGCATGGAGCAGTGGGTTAGGATGAGAGTAGGGTGGCCAATCCTGGGATCAGGATCGGTGGGATCCCGGGATTTAGGCCAAAAATTGCCTGGGGTTCAATCCCAGGATTGGAGTTTCCAAACCTGGGGATTTTGGGATTGGAAGCTCCCTTTGTTTTTTCAATTCCGGGCCGCATTGAGCCGCTGCCCAGATCCCCCTGCCCCGCTCCCCTTACCCCAGCCCATGCACTGCGCAGCGTGACATGATGTCAGGGGTCACACTGTGCAGCTTGACACCAGCCGTAGGACCTCACACCGCATCAAGTGAACCCTCCAACCCACCTGAACGGAGGATTGTGAGTTAGCTGGGCTGGCTGCGTGAGGAGGGGGGACACATTGAAATCAGTTCATTTATACAAAACACACCAATCCCGGGTATTCCCAGGATTGATCATTTTTCGAACCTGATTCCCAGGTTTCCAAAAAGTGGCTCGGGATTGAGATGAGAGCTGGATGGTTTTGATAAAGCTGTGGGTCTTGCAAGCCTGTTTTGCAATTTTGCAGAGAGTCTGATAGGGAGAGGGATAGGGTTCCAGAGCTAAGGAGCAGCATGGGAAAATCCTGGGAGTGGGAGGAGTTAATCAGTTGGGTGGAGAGTCAGCGATCCTGGGTGGAGCAAAATGGGCGGAAGTTTGAATTGAGTTCTGAAGGGGAAGGGTAGCCGGTGTTGGGTCTGTAGTAAAGGGCAGACAGAATGCAGTGCATCTGAAGAGGAAGATAAGTTGGACACCAGTGCTGAGGACACATTGTACCATAAACCAGTGGGAGATGGAGGCCAGTAAGAGGAGGTTACAGTAGTCCATTCTGGAGATGACCAGTGACTGGATGAGAGTCTAAGTTGCCTCCAGCGTCAGAAAGGGTCTGTTCTTGGAGATATTTTTGAGTTTTAAACTGCAGGACTGTGAATGGTGCAATGTGTGGTTTGAAGGAGGAGGAGGGAGGAGTCAAGGATAACTCCAAGACAACGCCCTCGTGGGCCAGAGCAGAGGATGCTTCTGTAATTTTTGCTGGAAAGTCCCTGAGGCCTGCAAGTGGAATCAGGCAACTCTATAAGAGGAGGAGAGCACTGAGCAGGTAGACATCTGCCTGACCGGTGACCATCAGGCAGGTACAAATGGATGAATACCAGCGACAGCCAAACATGTATTAGGAGGATTGGGAGGCAATGATAAAAAGTAAAAATAATGATAGGTACTGCATTAAAGATGTTCATTAAAAATGGCCAAAAATGTATTTCAAATGGCCAAAATAACTATGTTCAGCAAGTAACAACGAAGGTTGCAGCATGCTTTCATGTAAAAGGAAAAAATAGCACGGGTGCTAAATTACAAATATAATTAAATAATAAGGGTGTCAGCCAGCCCATAAGTAATCAGTATTGGTAAAAGATACTGTGCAGTTGTTATAACAAGGGTGTGATAGGTGTATCGGCGACCACTGGTGTTTATTAATCGTAAATACTACTATATATAAGGTACATGTAAAAATGATCAGGTTGCCAAAATATAATAAAAAAATATATATGAAGTTTATTTAATGATAATAATATATAAGTTTAAAAATTGTAGTTCAACATATAACAGTGAAATTTATTGTCAAAGTCGAAAAATATTGCAGTACACACATTACGTACAAACTACACACAGATGGCCTCCGCGCGTGTACTTGTTCTGCTGTGTGCACATATCTGCAATTTGCGTATGGTCGCTCCCGCGGTCCTGCGCATTAGCGCTTGGTATGAGTATTTACGGTAGAGTTTGTGAACGCATGGAAAGATATCAAAACACATTACATATTTAATCCAAATAGTGCACAATGTACACATAGTCCCCCTGCACCACATCAGAAAGTAACAGCAGTTTAAATGGTAACAGAACAAAGGGATTCACCTTTACAGGATAGGAGGGGACAGAACAAGGCTATAAGGTGGTGTTTGGTATCCAGCTGTAGGGTATTTTAAGGGTATCATTCCGGTATTGGTTGGAAGCAGATCGCATGTTCCTGCGGATAGTTATGTGCAGGAGCAGAATATAGATATAAACTGTATTTACTGTACATTATGTATGCGGCGGGAATCCAGAGGAGACCACCCACAAGAGCAGTTGGAACAGACATTGCCCACCTATTCAAACCGACCTATGACCTCTCCTGTACTGTAAATGACCATCCCTGTGTCCAATGGACAAAGAGATTACAGTATCCATTGTGTTAAGTTTTGAATGAATTGTACAAAGAGAGCCTGCTGCAGGCCTGGTCAGACACAAGACTCAGAAAGTTATCTATTAGATGACCGAGGACCGGACCGGGAAGCGCAGGCGAAACCAAAAGTATGTACCATTGACTGTAGCCATTATTCTGTTGTATTGTATTGTTTATATTGTAACCCCCTTTTCGTAATAATACGCTGTGGTGTCGGAACCCAGCATTTTAAATAGCAAACCGGTGTCGTGTTTTTTAATTTCCCCGCTAAGGTTTAAAAGCTTATTGCTATCGCTTGCATTGCTGTTAAGGGTTCGCGATGTATCTCTGGGTGTGTGCACGCTGTGTGTACTTTGTACCATCAGCGCGGCGTTTGTACGCAAAGTCCGTACACTGTACGGGACTTGGTACGCAAACGGTGTACAATGTACGTAGGTGGTGTACTATGCATAGCGACCGCAGCGGTTTCATGATAAAGTGTATTTAAAGTGTGTATAAGGTATAGCTTTTTATCCCTGTTTATAAATCAGCATTCTCATTATATATATAACATATACATATAAAAAAAAAAAGTCTCATTGACGAAACGCGTTGGAGGTGCTCACTGACCTCTTGTACAAACCTAAGCCACTTTTTAACCCTTTACTCAACTCTTTTTTTTTTTTTTAAAAAGGTGGTTTTATTTAAAGGTTAAGGTAGTATATATATATGTGGACAAAAGAGGCGGCACTCCAAGACTTGTATAGAAAAAAGAACTTTAGGGCACACAAACAGTGCAAATGCTTTCAACGTTTCGGGGAATGATACCCCATCATCAGGATAACACGTGCAAGTGATTACAAACAACATTATACTTACAATCTCCTCCGTTCCTGCTCACCGCTGGACGCCGTCCCGGGACTCCGCACCACTTCTGGTATCGGGTAGCGGAAGTGTCGTCCTCACTGAAGGCAGCACCGGGGGCAGGCTAAGGAAGGGAAACACAGGACTGGTTACCAGGGTAACCGTCTATACAAACGTACACATTGAAAAACATAGTGATCACAATATAGGGTGTAGTATACACTAATTACACATCTGTGCAATTAAAAATACAAGTGAAAAAAAGTCTTGAAGTGCCGCCTCTATTGTCCACATATTCAGGGGGTTGCTATACCCCATGAAGGCACACAAACCAGTTATAATCATTTGGGTTCCAGCTGCCCAGTTGGAGTGCCAGGTTTGTACTAATATATATATACTAGATGCTTCATCGCGCCCTACGAGCGTTCTTCACACCGTCGTAGGGGGCTACGCCCCCTTCACCCCTGCACGTCTTTGTGTGGTTGAATATATGATTATATGGAGTATTACCTGCATTCCTACTGTTGTTAGAGGTAAAATATTGCGCAATGTAAGGGCAGCAGATGGTGATGGGGGCGTCGCCTCTTGCTGCGGCGTGAACAGCGGCTGCAAGGCAGGATGTAGAGAATGTAGCGGGTGTGGGGGGGCCGTGGATGGGGGAGAGTGTCTGTAGATGCTGCAGGTGGAGGGGCAGATGGGGAAGGGAGTTGGGAGGTCCTAAGGGTGGGGTTGGGCGGGGGAGGGGGGTCCGGAGGTGCTATGGGTGGGGGAAGGGCGAGGGGTCGCGGGTGGGGAAGGGACAGTTGCAGGGGTTGCTGCGGTGTGGGGGAGGGCGTCTGCAGATGGTACGGGTGGAGGGGGTTTGATGCAGGGAGGGGGTGTGCGGATGGGTGAGGGGGCTGCGGGTGGTGGAGGGGCAGGTGTGGGGGTGCGTGGATGCTGCAGGTGGGGTTGGGAGGTGCCATGAGGGGGGGGAGCAGGTGCGGTCTTGTGGGGGAGGGGGTCAGGAGGTGCTGCAGGGGCAGTTGGGGGGGTTGGCGTGGGTGGGGGACAGGGTCCGAGGGTGGTAGGGGAGGGGCGGATGTGGGTGTTCCGAGGGTGGGGGAGGGGTGGGTGGCACGGGTGGGGAAGGGAGGGGTGTGGGGTTTGCTGCTGTGTGGGGGAGGGTGTCTGTAGATGCTACAGGAGGAAGGGGGTTGATGGGGGTGGCGCAGATGGGTGAGGGGGTTGGGAGGTGCTGGGGAGGGGGGGAGGCTGCGAATGGGAGAGTGGATTTGGAGGCGGTGTGAAGAATGGAGGAGAGGGGGTGTGGTGGGGGAGGGGCAGGCGCAGGGCTGTTGGGGATGGGGTAAGGGTTCCGAAGGTGCTGCGGGTGGAGAAGGGGCTGATTGCGGGGGGTGTGGGGGATGGTGGAGGGGGTCCGGAGGTGCTGCGGGTGGTGGTGGAGGGCCAGGTGCGGGGGTGCGTGTAGGCGAGGTGGGGTGCTGCAGTTGGGAGGTGTCGTGTGGGGGGGGGGGGAGAAGCATGGGTGGTGCGGGTGGAAGAGGGGCAGTTGCGGTGGTTTGGCAGATGGGGGAGGGGGTCTGGAAGTGCCGCAGGTGGTGGAGGAGCAGGTGTGGGGGTACGTGGATAACATGGGTGGGGGAGGGGGGGAGCTGCAGGTGGGGTAGGGGGTTGGGAGGTGCCGTGTGGGGGTGGAGAAGCATGGGTGGTGTGGGTGGAAGAGCGGCAGGCGCGTGGGTGTGGCGGATGGGGAGGGTGTCTGGAAGTGCCGCGGGTGGTGGAGGCGCAGTTGTGGGGGTAGCAGCGGGTGTGGGACGGGGTCCTATACACACAGCATGATACTGGTCTGTACAGCATGGACATATACAGACACAGCGACTGCACTCCTGTCCGCACTCACCACTTGTGGCTGGGCCCCGGCATTCCCATGGCCTGTCACATCCTCACACAGCTGCAGAATGCTGGACACCGCCGCCACCTCCTCCTCCGCTCCTCGTGTCGTTATCCACAGAAGGCCCTGAGAGAGTCACCTCCTCACACAGCGCAGCCTCTTCCGCTCCCCGACGCCTCCGTCAGGTGGACAGTGGACCGGCGTCCCCCGAGGCCGTCCCTTCCCCACACAGCTGCAGCCTGCTCTGGTCCCCCCGCCGGAGCCTCCTCCGATCCCAATCCAGTAAAAAGTTAGTGAAGCGGGAGCGTGGCAGGCGCCCATAGGCAGCTGCCTAATGCTGGCGCCGGCCCTGACACTGAGCACTCCCCCAGCAAGCATGGCGCCTGGAGAGCTGCGGGTAGGGGAGCGACTTTATATGGAGCTGGGGGCAGGAGTGGCGTGAGGCTGGGCTCCTGCACACAGACAGATGCGGGTGACGGGGATGTGGAAATGGAGGGGGTTGCGGCGTTGTGCTGACGGCGTGTGGCGGTACAGTGTGGGCCGGGTGTATGAGAGAGGTTGTGGGGCGGGCGGCAGCGGTCTGTGCGGCCGTGGTGCGTGCGGCGTGTTGCCGTTACTGTGTGTCCGCGTCTGCAAGGTGACGCACAGACATGGGGCGGCAGGGAGGGGACGCAGAGAGGCGGGGATGCAGAGACGCAGGGAGGGGATGCAGAGACGCAAGGCGGCAGGGAGGGGACGCAGAGATGCAGGGCGGCAGAGAGGGGATGCAGAGACGCAGGGCGGCAGGGAGGGGACGCAGAGAGGCGGGCTGGCAGGGAGGGGACGCAGAGACGCGGGGCGGCAGGGAGGGGACGCAGAGACGCAATGCGGCAGGGAGGGGATGCAGAGACGCAGGGCGGCAGGGAGGGGACGCAGAGATGCGGGCGGCAGGGAGGGGATGCAGAGAGGCGGGGTGGTAGGGAGGGGATGCAGAGAGGCGGGGTGGCAGGGAGGGGTCACAGAGAGGCGGGGCGGCAGGGAGGGGACGCAGAGACGCGGGACGCAGAGATGCGGGTGGCAGGGAGGGGATGCAGAGAGGCGGGGTGGCAGCGAGGGGACACAGAGACGCAGGGCGGCAGGGAGCGGACGCAGAGATGCGGGGCGGTAGGGAGGGGATGCAGAGAGGCGGGGGGGCAGGGAGGGGGACGCAGAGATGCGGGGCGGCAGGGAGGGGGACGCAGAGAGGCGGGGTGGCAGGGAGGGGGACTCTGCGTCCCCTTCCTGCCACCCCGCATCTCTGCATCCCCTCCCTACCGCCCGCATCTCTGCCTCCCGCTTCTCTGCATCCCCTCCCTGCGTCCCGCCTCTCTGCGTCCCCTCCCTGCCGCCCTGCGTCTCTGCATCCCCTCCCTGCCGCCCTGCATCCCCTCCCTGCCACCCTGTGTCCCCTCCCTGCCGCCTTGCATCTCTGCGTCCCCTTCCTGCGTCTCTGCATCCCCGCCCTGCGTCTCTGCGTCCCCTCCCTGCCGGCCCGCGTCTCTGCGCCCCCGCCTCTCTGCGTCCCCTCCCTGCCAGCCCGTGTCTCTGCATCCCCTCCCTGCCGCCCCGCGTCTCTGCGTCCCCTCCCTGCTGCCCCATGTCTGTGCGTCACCTTGCAGACGCGGACACACAGTAACGGCAACACGCCGCACGCACCACGGCGGCACAGACCGCTGCCGCCCGCCCCACAACCTCTCTCATACACCCGGCCCACACTGTACCGCCACACGCCGTCAGCACAACGCCGCAACCCCCTCCACTTCCACATCCCCGTCACCCGCATCTGTCTGTGTGCAGGCGCCCAGCCTCACGCCACTCCTGCCCACAGCTCCATATAAAGTCGCTCCCCTACCCGCAGCTCTCCAGGCGCCATGCTTCCTGGGGGACTGCTCAGTGTCAGGGCCGGCGCCAGCATTAGGCAGCTGCCTATGGGCGCCTGCCACGCTCCCGCTTCACTAACTTTTTACTGGACTGGGATTGGAGGAGGCTCCGGCAGGGGACCAGAGCAGGCTGCAGCTGTGTGGGGAAGGGACGGCCTCGGGGGATGCCGGTCCACTGTCCACCTGACGGAGGCGCCGGGAAGCGGAAGAGGCTGCGCTGTGTGAGGAGGTGACTCTCTCAGGGCCTTCTGTGGATAACGACACCGAGGAGCGGAGGTGACAGGCCATGGGAATGCCGGGGCCCAGCCACAAGTGGTGAGTGCAGTCGCTGTGTCTGTATATGTCCATGCTGTACAGACCAGTATCATGCTGTGTGTATAAGACCCCGTCCCCCACCCGCTGCTACCCCCACAACTGCGCCTCCACCACCCGCGGCACTTCCAGACACCCTCCCCATCCGCCACACCACCGCGCCTGCCGCTCTTCCACCCGCTCCACCCATGCTTCTCCCCCCCACACGGCACCTCCCAGCCCCCTACCCCACCTGCAGCACCCCCCCTCTCCCACCCGTGTTATCCACATACCCCCACACCTGCTCCTCCACCACCCGCGGCACTTCCAGACCCCCTCCCCCATCTGCCAAACTACCGCAACTGCCCCTCTTCCACCCGCACCACCCATGCTTTCCCCCCCCACATGACACCTCCCAACCCCCTACCCCACCTGCAGCACCCCACCTCCCCTACACGCACCCCCACACCTGCCCCTCCACCACCTGCAGCACCTCCGGACCCCCTCCACCATACCCCCGCAATCAGCCCCTTCTCCACCCTCTTCTCCACCCTCAGCACCTTCGGAACCCTTACCCCATCCCCAACAGCCCTGCACCTGCCCCTCCCCCACCACACCCCCTTTCCTCCACTCCACACCGCCTCCAAATCCACTCTCCAATTCGCAGCCTCCCCCCCTCCCCAGCCCCTTCCAACCCCCTCACCCATCTGTGCCACCCCCATCAACCCCCTTCCACCTGTAGCATCTACAGACACCCTCCCCCACACAGCAGCAAACCCCGCACCTTTCCCTTCCCCACCTGTGCCACCCATCCCTCCCCCACCCTCGGAATACCCACAACCGCCCCTCCCCTACCGCCCTCGGACCCTGTCCCCCACCCACGCCAACCCCCCCAACTGCCCCTCCACCACCTGCAGCACCTCCTGACCCCCTCCCCCACACCACCGCACCTGCCCCTCTCCCACCTGCACCACCCATGCTTCTCCCCCACCCACATGGCACCTCTCAACCCCACCTGCAGCATCCACGCACCCCCGCACCTGCCCTTCCACCACCCGCAGCCCCCTCACCCATCCGCACACCCCCTCCCTGCATCAAATCCCCTCCACCCGTACCATCTACAGACGCCCTCCCCCACACCGCAGCAACCCCTGCAACTGTCCCTTCCCCACCCGCGACCCCCCGCCCTTCCCCCACCCATAGCACCTCCGGACCCCACTCCCCCGCCCAACCCCAACCGCAGCACCTCCCAACTCCCTTCCCCATCCGCCCCTCCACCTGCAGCATCTACAGACACTCTCCCCCATCCACGCCCCCCCCCCACACCCACTACATTCTCTACATCCTGCCTTGCAGCCGCTGTTCACGCCGTAGCAAGAGGCGACGCCCCCATCACCATCCGCTGCCCTTACATTGCGCAATATTTTACCTCTAACAACAGTAGGAATGCAGGTAATACTCCATATAATCATATATTCAACCACACAAAGACGTGCAGGGGTGAAGGGGGCGTAGCCCTCTACGACGGTGCCTGTATGACCTCCCTACAACCCACACAAGTGGCTCAGGTAGGGCAGCTCATCCAGGATGGCACATCAATGCGAACTCTGTCTGTCAGCGTAGTGTCCAGAGTGGCCCTCTGCCCGTGTTATACTTTCACGAACACGTATCTGCTCCATTTCGCTTGCGCGGGGGTGTCCAATCACTTTTGTCTACATAGTGCACTTCAATTACATTCATATAGGATACAGTTGTGTGTTAATAAAAAAAATATATGGGGGGCATCCAATTCTATCTGATGTTGTATCACCTTGATTTCAGCTCGTCTTTACCCCGACTTCCATGTAGCCATTTACTAATCTTCTCCATTTCTACCGCAGCTCCACAGTTTTGTGACTCCTTGTTACTGTTCAGAGAGCTCACCTCCCGTGTAGACACTCTCCAGTAGCTTGCTGCATATGGGCACATTGCAGTGCCATAGAATTCTGTGGGGCTTGCTGTGCCGTGGGCCCACGGCAGATACGTCTAATATCGGTTGGCGATCCATATGTATTATGGTAAACCGCTGAAAGTGTCAGTTCAATTCCCAACCAAGGGCGTATCTGTGTAGGGTTTGCATGTCCTCCCGTATTTGCACATGTTTGCTCTGGGTGCTTTGCTTTCCTCCAACATGCCAAAAACACACTGATAGGTTAATTGGCTCCTTCTGGCACAAACATAATCCCAGTGTGTATGTGTGTTTCTATGTGATAGGGAATATAGATTGTAAAGTCCACTGGGTGCAGGGGCTGATCTGTGAATGACTGAAGTGCTCTCTGTGAATCAGCTGCTCAGTACTACTACTACTGCACAAGCTGCAACTCCCTCACTGGCCAACAGGTGGCGCTGTCGCAGCTCGCATAGCCTAACAGCACGCCCACTCGCCTAGTACATAGTATGGAATGGTACAGTCCAAAAATCCCCAGAAGACGCAAGAGCAGGCGCATGTGAGCTACCTACACAGACATATATTACTTTATTTGTCAAGCTACAGACAGAAATCTCATACAGTAACTAAAAGTTGTAAAAAAAATAAACAAAAGAAGTACACCACCCCCCCGTCCAGTTTGGTCTGTTCCAAACCCGGAAGTGTTGAGGAAGAAGTTGTTGGAAAGTGGAGTTCTGCCCTTTCTTCCGCCCTCACGTGTGAATGGGGGGTTCGCCTGTTGCGCGCGTGCTCATGAATATGCAGAGTGTATGCTAATGAGGCTGGGTCAGCGTGTGTGCTGCAGGGGACAGCGCCGTGTCCAGGGCGGCAGCAGCAGCACCGGGCTGGCCGGGAGTATCGGTGGGATTACCTCCAGCAGCAGCAGCTCCAGCTCACGTACAGCAGCCGCAGGATTACAACAGCCGCAGCGGAAGGGATCAGCACCCACCGCCCTGCACCCTATCACCCTCTGAGCGAGGCCTCTGGGGAGAGTGAGCCAGCGGCATGGATCCGCCAGCCGGGGGAGGCGGCTATGGAGGGGGCCCACCGGCTCCCACCAAGAGCACCAAGGATAAGAAGAAGCCGAAGAATCAGGAGGAAGGGGGAGAGAAGTCCAAGAAATTTGTAAGTTTGTTGCAGTGTTGGTGACAGTGTCAGTGCCTCTTTCCCTCCCCAGTGTCAGTGCCTCTTTCCCTCCCCAGTGTCAGTGCCTCTTTCCCTCCCCAGTGTCAGTGCCTCTTTCCCTTCCCAGTTGTCAGTGCCTCTTTCCCTTCCCAGTTGTCAGTGCCTCTTTCCCTTCCCAGTTGTCAGTGCCTCTTTCCCTTCCCAGTTGCCAGTGCCTCTTTCCCTTCCCAGTTGCCAGTGCCTCTCCCCCTCCCCTGTGCCAGTTGCCAGTGCCTCTCCCCCTCCCCTGTGCCAGTTGCCAGTGCCTCTCCCCCTCCCCTGTGCCAGTTGCCAGTGCCTCTCCCCCTCCCCTGTGCCAGTTGCCAGTGCCTCTCCCCCTCCCCTGTGCCAGTTGCCAGTGCCTCTCCCCCTCCCCTGTGCCAGTTGCCAGTGCCTCTCCCCCTCCCCTGTGCCAGTTGCCAGTGCCTCTCCCCCTCCCCTGTGCCAGTTGCCAGTGCCTCTCCCCCTCCCCTGTGCCAGTTGCCAGTGCCTCTCCCCCTCCCCTGTGCCAGTTGCCAGTGCCTCTCCCCCTCCCCTGTGCCAGTTGCCAGTGCCTCTCCCCCTCCCCTGTGCCAGTTGCCAGTGCCTCTCCCCCTCCCCTGTGCCAGTTGCCAGTGCCTCTCCCTCCCCTCTGCCAGTGCCTTCCCCACCCCTCTGCCAGTGCCTTCCCCTACCCTCTGCCTGTGCCCCTGCCTCCCCCTCCCCTCTGCCCGTGCCCCTGCCTACCCCTCCCCTCTGCCAGTGCCTCCACCCCTGCTCTGCCAGTGCCTCCCCCTTCCCTCAGCCAGTGCCTCCCCCTTCCCTCAGCCAGTGCCGTCGCCACTCCCCGTTCTGCCAGTGCCGTCGCCACTCACCGCTCTGCCAGTGCCACTCCCTGCTCTGCAAATGCCTATATTCCCCCCACCCCCTCCCACCGCCACCTTCTGTCACAGTGCCTCCCTCCTTTATGCTAGTGCCCTCTGCCCCCGTCTGCTAGGACTCTCCCTCTCTGCCAGCGCTTTCATCTTCTGCTGGAAACCTGTCTACCTGCAGATACAGAGGTGCACTTTACCTGGAGGCAGGGGCTCATCCTGAGCCCACATACACATTTCTACCTGTACGTACACCTCTACATTGTGTCAGATGACAGGCGACAGACCGACCCGAAATACTTAGAATTATTCCATGTCAGTGCACTGCTTCCCTGTATGTACAGAGTCACACCTGTCGGGCCACTGCTTCCCTGTATGTACAGAGTCACACCTGTCGGGCCACTGCTTCCCTGTATGTACAGAGTCACACCTGTCGGGCCACTGCTTCCCTGTATGTACAGAGTCACACCTGTCGGGCCACTGCTTCCCTGTATGTACAGAGTCACACCTGTCGGGCCACTGCTTCCCTGTATGTACAGAGTCACACCTGTCGGGCCACTGCTTCCCTGTATGTACAGAGTCACACCTGTCGGGCCACTGCTTCCCTGTATGTACAGAGTCACACCTGTCGGGCCACTGCTTCCCTGTATGTACAGAGTCACACCTGTCGGGCCACTGCTTCCCTGTATGTACAGAGTCACACCTGTCGGGCCACTGCTTCCCTGTATGTACAGAGTCACACCTGTCGGGCCACTGCTTCCCTGTATGTACAGAGTCACACCTGTCGGGCCACTGCTTCCCTGTATGTACAGAGTCACACCTGTCGGGCCACTGCTTCCCTGTATGTGCAGAGTCACACCTGTCGGGCCACTGCTTCCCTGTATGTACAGAGTCACACCTGTCGGGCCACTGCTTCCCTGTATGTACAGAGTCACACCTGTCGGGCCACTGCTTCCCTGTATGTGCAGAGTCACACCTGTCGGGCCACTGCTTCCCTGTATGTGCAGAGTCACACCTGTCGGGCCACTGCTTCCCTGTGTGTCCCGAGTCACACCTGCCGGGCCACTGCTTCCCTGTGTGTCCCGAGTCACACCTGCCGGGCCACTGCTTCCCTGTGTGTCCCGAGTCACACCTGCCGGTCCACTGCTTCCCTGTGTGTCCCGAGTCACACCTGCCGGTCCACTGCTTCCCTGTGTGTCCCGAGTCACACCTGCCGGTCCACTGCTTCCCTGTATTATTATTATTATTATTATTATCCTTTATTTATATGGTGCCACAAGGGTTCCGCAGCGCCCAATTACACAGTACATGAATAATCAAACAGGAAAACAGCAACTTACAGTTGACAGTATAGGACAAGTACAGGGTAAATAAACATAGTTACATCAGCAGATGACACTGGAATAAGTATCAGGTGGCAGAAGACTGATGGAGTTGATGCAGTGGAAGATTATTAAAGTAAGAAAGGATAAGCACATGAGGGAAGAGGGCCCTGCTCGTGAGAGCTGTGTGTGTACAGAGTTATACTACTGTATGTCAGGACTCGTCTACCTGTATGTATAGAATTAGTCTGTCAGGGCACTGCTCACCTGTATGTACAGAGTTATGCAGTGTCAGGGCACTGTTCACCTGTATGTACAGAGTTATGCAGTGTCAGGGCACCAGAAATATTGTCTTTTCCTTTTACTTACTGCTTTGTTCTCACGATTTACAGTAACACTATACAGTTGAAGTGTCGGCGAATATTATACATCCTAAGGGGTATTGTATTCAATTTGCGGCGTATGGCACCAGGTGTCTGCTTTCCGAATGTTTCTCTGGCACCTCATAACCACCAATATTGGAGTTCTTTCCACGCCCCCTTCCATAGAGTTGTACAAGAAAATCCGTAATGTTGGGTTACTCTAATAGGCGGTGATCTGTCCAGCCGCTAATTGCATATGGCCTTACTTGACTTCTTTAACGAGTGGTATATTTTGGTCACTGCCTGTGACATATGTATGGATGCTTGTATTATATGAAAGGGTCTGACAGGTGTTATTTCTTAAATGTAAAGTTAGCAGGATACCCGCTGATGTGGCCCAGCAAACATGAAACGTCCTCTTCTTACCATCGCAGATTGTTAGCTCTTTGGGTCATTTTTTATTTTTTTTGTCACAATCTATGTTGGTTGCGGGATGTAAACGAAGTACCGAAAACTGTCTATTTAGGAATGACGTCCCTATTAATTTCCTGCTTGCTGAAGTACTCAGTCTGCTGTGTCGTTTAATGCATTACCAGTAACAGAAATGAGCTTGTAAAACTAGTTTTGTTCTTTTTAAAACCGCATGTCCAGG